>NW_020884918.1:6675177-6856402 GCF_003945725.1 Corapipo altera
CGGGAGACCTTAGAGCCAAAAAACTTTTTTTTTTTTTTTTTTTTTTACACCTGCTTTGGTATCTGCAGAGATGAAATGGAGGTGTAGGAAGGGCAAAGATCTCGGCAGTCTCCCAGCCTCCCTGGTCCTCCAAGGATCCAGGTGTTCTCACCAAAACAAGAGACCCAACATTTGTGTGTTGCTTCATTGCAGCGTCCGTGCTTTAGGGAAAACTCATTTCATGTGGAGACTGGTAACTCCTTGAGAATTGAGCGGGGCTTGGAGCTATTCCTTACCCAATCCTCTTGCCTGCAAGTATCCATGTCATTCACAAAATATATGGGAAATTTGTTGTTACTCACCGCTTGAGCATGACGGATTGTGCAGTCCTGCCAAAGGTGGGTGTGTGCAGTCTGGTCGTGGATCTCTGGAGCAAAAAAGGAATGCGCAGGATTTTCCAGGGAACATTTGGGGAGCAAGTAAGCAGGAAGGAGTTTAGTTTGGCTGAAGCTTCAGACACCCGAGGTCCTGTTGCATCTGCTCGGTGTGCAGACTTTGGCTGCTCCAGCTCTCTCCCATCCTGAGCTCTCTCCTGGGGGTTCAACCCTCCCTGCATGCGGAGAAGAGGGGAGGTGGCTCCCTGGTCCTCCTGTCTCCAAGTCCCACATTGCATTTAGCCCCTTATTTCTAGTGGATCACCCTCCCAAGCCCACACACAGTGATGTCTCCATTATGAAAGTGCTCCCACCTTGCAAACCCCTCAGTACAAATATTCTAGCAACAGCACCTCTTACAGCGTAAAATATCTTCAGATAAAATTAGCTTAAGGCTATTCCTTGAGAAAGGAAAACACAGAGTGGTCAAAATAATCAAAGACATGGGGATAGGTAGAGGTTTACTCATAAAAATCTGCGCTTGTTCCATACATTAGCATTTGGGCAAATGAATTACTTGAGTCTGAAAATGTATTACTGCTTCCACATGCCTCTTATAGTAATTTTTGGATTGTTGCACAAAGTACAGTACAACTGACATCAGCTTTTGGTTTTCTGAAAAGTAAAACAGCTGGGAGAAAGGAAAATCTCAGCAGCTGAGAGAGGAAGAGAGAATTCCCTGCTTCCACTTGTTCTGTGTGTGTGCCCAATCTCTGCAGTCTCTAGGGATCTTCAAAGACCATGATTACAAAACATGGGAAGGTGTGTTTGGGAAACTGAAGCACCAGAGAATAGCACCTCAAACTGTCTTCAGGTTGATTTATCAAAAATTTTACTGCCTTCACAGTTAATTAAATGCTTTGAACGTGGTGGTGTGATACACAGGAGATGAAGGATTTGTTGCAGTTGTTGCATGATGCTGGGAGACGTGCCACAAGCCCATGTAGTGTTGGGAGTGACACCCTCTCCTCATTCTGCATCCACCCAGTGTGCTCCTCGAGGCTGCAAGGGATGCTGTCACAGTCAAGCTGATGCAAAGGAAAGAAAACAGTAAGGTCTAAGTGGAGGAATTAAAAGTCTTGTCATTTCAGACCCCTTTTTCCTAATACAGGCAACAATTATTTTTATCCTCAATAGGATTTCACTTTTCTTCCTCTTTTTCACAGAAAAAAAAAAAAAGGGTAGAGAGAGTGAGAGGGTGAGCACACCATATTTCTTACTTTTTTTGGGAATCATGGCCCTATTTTACTGTGTCAGGACAATGCTGGAAAAAATAGATGTAGTTTTGGGAATATCTTGCAGGTGGAGTTATAATAAATCAACTAAGAAGCAAAACAAAAAGAGTTCTTGACACCCTGTTTTCACATGCACAGCCAAGATTGTTGCTTTGACTTGATCCAGGCAAGAGAGAGAGTGCAGCCTGTTCCTCTGACACTCTGAAATGCAAAGGCTGCTTTGTTCTCTGTTATCAGCAAAGAGTGGTGATGAGCTTACTGTCCTGCTCCATCCCTGAGATAATCTATATTTTATTGCTGTGGGTTAGACAAAGTGCACCGTGGTTTGGAACAATAACAAAAGACAAAAATCGCCTCCGAAACTGGGAAAATCCTCACCCTTCACTTTTGCATTTGTGATAAAGTGGTATTTTTTGTCAGAGTGCCCACCCTGAAGCACACTTTAATAATATTAGTGCTTATTACATGTAGAGCGGCTTTTCACGTCACATGAGCCAGTCTTGAAAGCAAATCCCAGCCTCCCCGTGAAATCCACTTGATCCTCGTGCTGAAATGCAGCTATTTCCAGATGATACAAAGCACCTGTTTAACAGGGGGCTGAAGCAGGAAAATCCCATATTCCAGCCAAAACAGCAGGAGGAACTTCTTGACTATTTAACCAAATTACTCACTGGCCACATAAGGTGTGTTATGGGTCACTGTCATGCTTTGACAAAAATTGTTCCAACATGAAAGTGCTCCAGCAACTTCCTGACCAGGGCTGAGTCAGAAAGAATTGTCCTCTGCTCCCACCCCAAACACACAACCATCTTTTGCCATGACTACAGGGGACCAGTGTCTCGCCACAGGCGGACCTGTTATTAACATAATTATGGTGTTTGGAAGAAAAAAAGACGATCCAAAGATGACCAGCAAGTCAAGGCTCCTACTTGCGGAGGAGACCTTTGAGCACATTTCAGAGTGAATTGCAGAATCACAGAATGGTTTTGGTTGGAAAGGAACTTAAAGCTTATCCAGTCCCACCCCCTGCCATGGGCAGGGACACCTTCCACTAGACCAGGTTGCTCCAAGCCCTGTCCAACCTGACCTTGAACATCTCCAGGGATGGGGCAGCCACAGCTTCTCTGAGCAACCCGTGCTGGGGCCTCCCCAGTCTCACATCCAGGAATTTCTTCCTGGAAATCCCCCTCTTAGTTTAAAAATGTTCCTGCTTGTCCTGTCAGTATCTGTTCCTGTAAAAAGCCACTCTCCAAGGAAGATGCTTCCTAATGCAATAAGGCACTAAACACTGCAGAAGCTTCTAGAGAGAGAAGAGGAGCTGGAGACTACTCAAAATAAATGGCTGGAGGGCATTCAGGGACCTGTTCTTCCCATGCTTGCAAAATCTGAACGAATAGGCTTGATCCAGATCCAGATCCCAGTTGTGACAGGAAGATTATGAAATGACTCGAATTTGCAGAGTAATTAAACTGACCTCTCCCCTTCCTGTCTTCACAACATGACATGGTAATTCGTGGACTCCAGTTACTCGTAGCCTGTTGGTCTGGCACCATCCATCACCCACAGAGTCATCCATAAAGCACGTGGAGCCCACGCCACCTTGCTCTGACTGGCCACAGGCTTCCAGCCACTGCACCCCGGGAGCTGAAACAACACAGAAGGCACCAACCAATTCACAGTGCCCACAAGATGAGCTGCCAAAACATGAGGGGGACGTCTCTTCATGAGCAGGAGCACATGAATGGGAGAACAATGCAATTCGGAGCAGACAAAAGGCTTGAAATCTGAGCCACCGAAGTATCCAGGCAGCAGCTGCAGCAAACACTCCCCGGGCAGAGCCTGTTAAAGGAGAAGGGTCTGCATTCACCCAGCTCTCTCAGGTCCCATTGCAGCAAGAAGAATTAAGATCTTTTGCTCTCTACAACTCCTTGACAGGAGAGTGTAGCCAGGTGAGGGTCGGTCTCTTCTCCCAGGTAACAAGTGACAGAAAAGAGGAAATGGCCTTAAGTTGTCACAGGGAGGTTTAGGTTGGATATTGGGAAAATTTCTTAATGGAAAGGATTGTCCAGCCCTAGCACAGGACAGTGGTGGAGTCCCCATCCCTGGAGGGATTTAAAAGCTGTGTGGATGTGGCACTCAGGGACACGGGTTAGTGGCGGCCTTGGCAGTGCTGGAGAATGGTTGGACTTGATGGTCTGAGAGGTCTTTTCCAGCCTGAACAACTCTATGGTTCTAAGAGATTTCCACAGACCTGGAGCAGCACAAAGAGAGAAGGGCCAGCTGGATGATCCAGCCTGGACACAAAAGGCTCCTCTATGCCCTTAGACTGCTAAAACTTTTGACGTTCAAGTCATAGCAAGAGGTTTGTTACAGCCAGTGGAGATAATGGGCACTTTAGAAGATGATTTATCTCATGTTTATGCTTTTTCCTTAGGAGGAATGGACACTCCTGAAGAGCTCCTCTGCCTCTGCTGCCTGCAGAGAGGATCTGCATCACCATATGAGGACAGTCCTCCGTGAAGCTACTCTATCCACACATGCATCTTCTCCAAGGAGTCACTTCTATCTACATTAATATTTCAATTTTTGTTTCATTTTGTTTCAGTTTTGTTTCCCTGCTCAATGTCAGCAGCGTTGGAACAGTATATTCTTTAGACCATTTCATTCCTAAGATGTTTCCAAAACAATTTTCAGTGCAGCTCTTACACTGGTCACATCACCAGTATCTCTTTGAGCATCATGTAGTCACAAATTCATGCTGCACACAGGGAAGGGTTTTGGTGGTGGTGGTTTGGAGGGGTTTTTTTTGTTGGTTTTTTTTTAAGGATGGCTCTGAATGTGGGGTTCTCCCTGTATTTTCCATCAGAGCACATCTGCATCAGCACAGCACTGATGCTGCGGACAAGGCATGCTTCCAAATTTTACCAGCTTTATTCCCAGTATCAACTGTTTGCAGACAGCTGTCCCTGTAATCTGCCTGTTGTAGCTTGTACCTTAAGGGAAGCCAAAATAATGCATATTACTGGAAAGCTGATGGGCAGAGCTGGCCAGGAATATTCTCGCTCTCACTGGTGAAGACGTGTAGGTTTTTACTTTAGTTTCAAACCACATTTTTGATGGAGAGGGAGAATCCTAACTCCGCAGAACAGGCTTCTTTTTTTTGGAGTTTTCAATTTGCAGTCAGTTTTTTGTTGTTTTCCTTCTATTTCCTGGAATTTGTCTTTCTGTGAAAGAAGAACCACACTTCCTTTCCCCTTCCTACCTCTCAGGTGATCCTGTTGTCATTTGCGGGCAGTGACAAAGCTTTTTACATTTCCGTTCATTAGAAAAGCTGAAAATACCTGCAGAGCTTCTGCTTGGAGGCTTGCAGCCACATGCAGGGGCCTGTGCACAGCTGGGAAGTGCCACTGACTCATTATGAAGGATCTTAGCCAGGTGGACATTTAAATCCATTTAAATCCAGCTAATCCATCTGCTGAAGCAAATAGAAAGAAGGGAAACAGAATCAGGGAAGGAAACTACACAACAGGATAGCACTGAAAAGCTCTGTGTAGTGATCCACTGTAGGAAAAGTTGAGCTGTTTCCATTGTTTAGTGTTTTGGGGTTTGTTTTTTTTCCCCCAGATATTTTGGGGGGAGTGGATCTCCTGGAAGGTGGGATGTGGCATCAAAACTCTTTTGTCCCTCAAAGCTTGTGCCTGCTCCAGCTACTGCAACCCTCCATCAAGCTGCAGGTGGAAATGCTCCTGGCAGGTCCTGAGCACAAGTTGAAATATTTGCTTAACTCCCTCTGTATCATCCTGCATCCGTTCAGTGGGTGGAGTTTGGAGGGAAAAATCTTACGAGGGTAACCCAAATTAAGTGGGACACTTGCAGCTCCCTAAAAGCAAACCCACAGACACCTCTCATTGCTTCACCTGGGGAGGTTTGGTGTTTGCAGGGAAGGTCAGCTCCACTTCAGGCGTATCCCCAGATCCTTTTCATCCAGTTGTGGCATTTCAAGCGGATGAAATTTCAAAGAAACACTTGGAAACGGAGACGTTATTATGAATATAAACATGGATTAGCTGTTTTTCGTGAAGAGGAGGCAGTGTTTACTGTGGCCGAGCTGTAGAATGGAAAAATAAAAGCATTCTCAAGTGCATTCAGCTGCGTTCTGCTACAGGGAGCTGCCATGGTTGTTCATAAAAACATTCACAGGCCAAACACCAGTAGCATTTCTCTTCCAGTGCTGCTTGCACACCTCTACTTCCATGTGAGCAGCTTTTTCTTAAGGGAGAAATAATTGTCTAAAGCCCTTACTTATTAAGTTCATAGTTTTCAATGAAGTATTTCTCCGATGATGGTTCTTTGCTCATCAGGAACTAGCAGGGAATCACCCTGTCCCCCCAGCATCTTCATCTCAACCACAGCCTGGGGAGAGTTTTCTGCTCACTGCAAACAATTTTGTACCAATTGCATACAGGTAGGGCATTCAGTTGTCTCATTTTGGAGATATCTTTAAAAAAAACCCAAACATTTTCTGCAGGATGCATGTGACACACTCTCAGCCTCAGGCCTGCTCAGGAAATTGCCTTGCATCTAGAAGGAGGAAAAAGCCTCACCAACTTGTCACCTTCATAAATCAGCCATCTGCAGAATGTAAACTGGTGTAACACAGCTCTATCAGCACTTACAGCTCCCAGTGCCTCAAAAAGGTTTATATAACGTGAACAATTTTGTCTCTCCTAAAAGAAATCCTGTGCTATAAATTAACAAACTTTCCAGGAAACATGACAAAGATCCACTTGTCGGTACTGACCTTCAGGGTTTAGTTATAGAGCTCATAAAAAGGAGAAGTTTCCCTTGTGGATGAAAGGAACTAAAAAGCTAAGTTTATCTCTAGATGTTTAGGGAAGAAGGTCACTTGCAGCACATCGTGATGTCGTTGCAATGCGAGGAGGTGTTTTGGGATGAGTTTGACAGATGATGGGGGGAAGCAAGGAGGAGACCAACACATTCCTCTCCTTCCTGGCCTTTACAGGCTCTAAACCAGCACCAGCCTGAAAGAGCAGCAAAACTCCTACTGAACCCAACAGGACAGAGAGAGAGATTATTCCATTTGCAAGACTTCACTAACCACGTGTTTTCAGCTCTGTGGCACTGGCTGCAGGAGTAGGGGCTCTTCTCCAAGTGCAGCAGCAACTTTTGCCCATGTTTTCCCATTATCACATTTCTCTGAAATCCTGGACGCAGATAAACGCTGCTGCTAAACCAACCCCGGGGCCAAGAGTTCCCCACCACACTGTGCTTCTCTCAGCTCCACAAAAGTGTGTGCTGATGGTCCACTAGGTGCAACACCTTCTCCTCATGCGCTTGGACTGGCCAAAAAACCCACTAATTCTAGGAAATTCCAGCCATCTGGAACACAAGAAGGATGGGAGACAAAGGGGGAATGGCTTCACATTCACAGAGGGCGGGGTGAGATTAGGTATTAGAAAGAAATTCCTGGCTATGAGGGTGATGAGGCCCTGGTACAGGTTGATCAAAGAAGCTGTGGCTGCCCCTGGATCCCTGGAAGTGTTGAATCCCGTCAGGTTGGATGGGACTTGGAGCAATCCGGTCTAGTGGAAGGCATCCCTGCCCATGGCAGAGGGTTGGAATGAGATAGGCTTTAGGGTCTCTTCCAACCCAAACCATTCTGTGATTCTATGATTTGTCATATTTTGAATGATTGTATCAATAGTGGGTTTAACTTGGGACTGGGGGAAAACCACAGAGTTGATTTCCCCCCACAGAGACACTTCTGGGAAAAGTAGTCAAAGAGCTGGCCCAGTACATGCTCTTTTTTTTTATTCCCCATGGACACACTCATGGGAAAAGCACCATAATTCTGTAAGACTGCCCAACACTTAGCAATTTCTTAGTAATTGGTGCATTTATAAAGCTTTTTTTTTTTTTTTGCTTCCTGTTTTGTCTGTTCCAGCTCTCAGGGCTTTCTGCAGTGTTGTAAATCAGTGATGGTCTCCAGCTGAGGAACTTGGGGTATCCACAACAAGAGTAGACACACAGCCAGATTTCTTTCGACTCTGTGACAAGATGAGCCTCACACTGCTTTTGTTTGCCCTCTCCTTTACCATAAACAGCTGCTTTCCTTTTAAGGGATGCCAAAACCTTCAGTGGGTTTCTGGGTGTTCATGCTACCTGCACAGTAGCACCAAACCTTCTAAAGTGGGCCTGGAAATTTGAATCTCTACTTCTAAGAAACATCCTTGACATACAGTAAAAAAAAAAAAAGCCAAATCTTGAAAACAGGAAACCACAAGTGGTTTCACCTCTAATAAGTTCAACTGTTGAAAAAAGCCCGAAGTAAACCCTGAAAACATTCCTGAGACAAGCTGTCCTGACACACTTTTCATTCCTGGCTGTTTTCTATCTCCCACCATGCCCCCAAGGTATCACCCTGTTTTTCAGAGCATCACCCTACCAACACCCAGTTAACAGTGTTGCTCACAGCAAAGAGTTCTTATTTTGGTGGTTTTTGCAGCCTTGGCCTTCAGACACGACCCCCCCCCCCCCCCGCCCCCTCCCTCCAAGCAGCCTTGTGAATAGACAGGAAAGGAACTTCCCATTGACCTTCATCCCAAGGGAACTGGGATTAATCATGACAGGAGGAGGTCTGGGAGCTCTGAAGTCTCCCTGGTGCCCCTGAGAAGTCACAGCAAAGGGGATTTCATGTCCATGTGTCCTTCCTCCCTTTGGTCCTTGTCGTACACCAGCCATGTGGGAAGGTTGCCCTGCCTCCCCTCCCCAGCCCAAAAAGTCCCCAAAGAGGGACTTACTGAACCCCAAAGGAGCCAGAAGCAGCAAATTCCTGCTTCTGCCCAAACGTGGAGGAGCTGGGGCAGAACTCACGTATTCATATATAAGCTAATAGAGAAAATCATGGGATTTGGTGTTTGTTGTCCTTTGTTTCCCCCCTCCATCTCATTTGCATCACAGGTCACGTAACCCACCCCATGGAAATCCTTGTACGACCCGATAAATGTGCTGGAGGACACCTGACCCACGTCCAGCTCCTGGCCAGCAACCACCCACCCAAACAACACTACTCAGCCTCAGCTCAGGCTGGTGCATAAAAGGCACAACTAGATCAAAAGGCAGTAAAAAAAGAAAGACAAAAAAAAAAGCCAAGTGCTAAGAAGGCAGGATGGAGAGATCATCCCCTGACAGGCCCTCCTGGCTTTCTGCTTGGCTTCTTACAGCACACCCCATGTCCCAGATGTTCTGCCCTCTCCCTCATCAGCACCTCCTGTCGCCCTGTCTTCCTCCAAGAAAACACAGAACAGGGATATCCAGGCAGAGGAATCACATCGGCTCCATGTGTGATGTCAGCACTGTAGCCTGGAGAGGACACGGCTGGAAAGTGGTGTTTTATCTCCCTCCAGCCATCACCATAGGAAACATCTCATCTACAGCCAGGAGAGGAGTATTTCCAGGAGGGGGATGATCTCAACTTAAATAGCCATGTGTAAGAATATATATGGGCAAGTGACTTTGAACAGTCTTGTCCAAGCTTAAAAAACTCAAAGAAATACTCCTGAAGTTGTCCTGCTCCAGCAACTACAGAGAGGGTAGGGATGACTAACACTCCTCCTTCAGCAGCCAAGTGAGACACAGCTCACCTTCACAGTAGAATATAGATCAGAGATTATTTTATTGTAAATAGAACTTGTATCCAATAACACAACGCTGTGAAATGGGAAAAACATGTGAAGGATTTCAGGCAAGGGTGTGCCTTAACTCCCCAAACACCTGGGGGTGGGTTATCTGTACACAGAGAGCTGCATGTCAAGAGGTTCAGTAAAGTGTGGGGCTGTTGGGACCCTGAATGAGGAAATGAGCTCATCTTTTTACCTTCAAAAATCCCAGTTTACAGAACTGAAATCTCTTCAGTTCTGTAAAACTGATGTATTTGTTGTCTTTGTTCCCTGACCCAGTGAGGAGAGGATTCCACTTTTGTAAGTACGTAATTTGATGGAAATTGGCATTTAAATAATTCTGCTAAAGCTGATCTTCAAATGTGCTTTAACAGTGCATGTCATCATTTCAAATACTGATTGCAAATTTGGAATTGTCTATTCATTATATATTCTAAGTAGATTAAAAATGACAGTAAGTATGATTTTGGATTGCACAGGCAAAGCTTGACAATTGGACCATACGCTTGAAGACTAGAAGTGTTCATTCCATATTAATGAAATTATTTAACATTAAGAACCTCTCCTTATTTTTCCAAGTGGTTCACCCATATTCTGCGCAAGGCATACACTCATACTGAATTCTCTGAGAATAACAATGTGTAGATACATAAAATAAAAAAGATATTGCAGTAGAATAAGTAAACAATAACAAAAAGGCAGGATATGAATAATTCACGATGACGTTTCCCAAACATCATACTTTTCAACTTCATTACCATTCCAACAGTTTTATTGGACTTCTAGCCAGGAAACATTTCTCAGATAAGTCTAGTAACTGAGTAGAATAACATCTCCAAGAAAAATCCCCTAGTTAGTTTATCAACGTATAACGCTCCAAAATTCCCAGAAAGCTGGAAAAATACAGCAGTATATCTGCTCCTTATTTACCAGCCACCTTCTGTCAGACACAGATAAAGTGCAAAAGACCATAATTACCAGAATTAGAGATTCAGCACCCTTGGGTACACAAAGGTTGTGTCCAACAGCGCATTTGTGACACCCCAACACAGCCAGAGGAGCCAACATCCATACGGCTCCTCACGCCTCCATCCACACCAGCACATCATCCTCCTGCTCCTTCAAAATAATGACCCCCACCAGCCACAGCAAGCTCTCAATAAGAAAATAAACAGAAATTAAACACTTGCCTTTCTCCTGAAGCGAAGAGCTCAGAGGGAAATAAAGTCAATGGACCACCAATGGAGTCACCACATGGCTTGAAGACTCTGCTGCTGCTCCTCCACCTGACATCCTCCTCCTGCCATCCCAGTGCTGTTCCAGCCTCACTACCCTGCTCCACTCAAGGCTAGTAGGGGGGAGTCAGACCTAACTTATTACCCCTCCCATCTGATGGGGTAATTAGCAGCAGGAGTGATTGTGCTCCCAGCCAGCAGCAAAAACACGTGTCCTCGTGGCCTCCTGTGAAACCATCTGGGCAGAAATCAATGAGAAGTTGTTGAATTTGGGCAGTGGTTTTCCTGCAAGGTTGATCCTTACCTCTCATTTTCCACCCCCACTTGTGATGAAGTTTGTTATGAAAGAGGAGAGATTTGCATTAGATACAAGGAAGAAGTTTTTTTACTGTGAGGATGGTAAAACAGTGGCACAGGCTTCCCAGAAAGGTAGTGGATGTCACATATCTGAAAACCTTCAAGTGCAGGTTGGACAGGGTTTGGAGCAACCTGGTCTAGTGGAAGATGTCCCTGCCCATGGCAGGAGTCTTTAAGGTCCCTTCCAACCCAAAAGCATTCCATGATTTTATGAACAAATCACTCTGATCATGGTGACCTTGGTGACCCTCCTGTGCACGGGGCTGGACTCGCCACATCCACAGGGAGGTTTTTTTAACTGAGTTTTTGATTACGTTTGGATTTCTGACAGAGACCTACACATCCTCCGCTACCAGAGAGAGACACTCCCATCTTTTGGTAATTAATTGCAGTTTTGTTCAGAAACAACCCACCAATATTTCTTCTCGAAGGTGAGCTGCATCTCCTGGTGCTAATTCTGAATATGTTCTCAGTGGCAAAGGGCACCTTCAGCCAGACTGCTTTTATACCAAGATAAGACTGACTTTCATGGCTGTGGTAACGAGGTGGCTGAGACTGTTCAGGCTTGTGTTAGTTAAGATAGTTCCAGCAATTGGTGTTCCTCCTGCCACAGGAGGAAATACACAGGCAATTAATTGCCCTAAGTTCTCTCAGGCATCCACAGCAGCTTCATCATTGCATTAAGTGAGTGATTTACCTTCTGGGTAAAAGCAGAAACTCTGATTAACTCCTCCAAGTTAATTGACAACCAAAGTAGTCCACCTGGAACTAAGTGGTAGCTGCCTTCCTGTGGTCATTACATGATATTTGTTAAAAACAATGAATAATTTTCATTTAAAAAACATTGAAAACCTATAAAAAATATTGAATAGGGTAGGAAGTATTTTTAAGTCCATCCCTCCATCCAAAATCAGAACAGGTAGTGCATAAAGCTGTGTTTCAGCTTTGTCCCAGGTGATATCTGATGATGACTGAAATAAGTAGAAAGATTACCTTGTGTCCTGCATATTTGACTTTTTCTCTTATGCAGCAGGGTACATTATTCACTGCTTTTGAAACAGAAAGGTTTTTGATTTACATTTATCTCTGAAGAGCACTCTGAAGTTCAGAACATTTCCTAATATCAAAGTATGCTCTTCTTCCCACCTGATTTTCAAACACAAAGCAGTTTATCCTCTGTGTGGATACACACCAACCTAATTTTAAATGAAGACAAACATGAACAATTTCTGTTCTGGAGAAGCACAAAGGTATGATCTCTTCGCTTGCACAATGTGACTGGGAAAAAGGTGAAACAGGATGACACTAATTTTAGAACTATGTTGCATTTTTGCAAAGTCAGAGCATCACTCACATTTGACAGTAATGAACTAAAACCATCTTTGTTTCAGACTTAAAAAAACCCCCAAACTAGAACAAGTGGAGTCAGTGGTAATCCCATGGGAAGAAAATACAACCCTGTTTCCAAATTCTTTAGGTTTAAAGGTATAAATCATTCATCCAGCACAGGACTGTGAGGGGTGAGCTAACACACTGTTCTGAACCTAGCAACATATTTCTCCTGTCCTTATTAATTAACATCAGTGAATATGTCAGCATGAGCATGTGTTCTCCAAAATGCCTTTATTTTGACACACAGCATCCTTTGACCTACCCAAAGCTCATCCCTCCCTGGCAGGAAAACTCCCCAGGACAGACATTCTGTTAACCGTGTGCAGCTTTGGTGAGCATCCCCATACTGTTCCTGGGATGAGCAGACCAAGCGTCCTGTATATTTTTAGGGGAATAACAGTCAGCAGAACAAAAGGTGTCCCTGTGAGTAGCAAGAAGGTTCAGCCCCAGATGTGAAACACCTGAATGGAGGTGTCTGTACATGTGCTAAACATCTGAGCTCCCTCCAGAGCCATCTGAGATCTGATGCCCCATCCCTGCAAGTGTTGAAGACCAGGTTGGACAGGGCTTGGAGCAACCTGGTCTAGTGGAAGGTGCCCCTGCCATGGGAATAACATGATTTCTAAGGTCCCTTCCAACCCAAACCATTCTGGGCCTCTGTGACTGTGTCATGCAGGTGTTGGAGGCTGGAGAGCACTTTGCTTACACTAAAGCAGATTTCAGGTAGGACCCTGTGAAAGTCCCATTATTTTTTTTTTCCCTTGCAAACCAACAGGGAACACATGTTGTCCATCAGTCTCAACATCGACACCCTGGGAGGTCTGGACCAAAAAACACCCTTTATGAGAGGAGCTGAGGTGCCAAAAAGGCGACTTTCTCCAAGGTACCATTCATGTCTTCCCTTTGCTGGAAGGAGCCCAGGAATCTGTCGTGCGTATCAGCACTTGCCCATTCCTAGGATATTTCTAGTGCAACAAAAAAGTGCACTCAGGCATCATCCTCCACTCCAAGCACATGTATTATTGCTCTCTGAAACATGTGTTGAAGTCCTTGCAAGCCTGTGCTCCCCCCAAGGACAGCTCAGATTCATCTCAGATTCATCCACTCTCTCTCCCAGTGCCAAGAATGGAGGTGAGAGGTAGTAGATATATCATCACAGACATTTGGGGCACATTATCTAAGGTCACCAGAGATGCATGGTGCAACATAAGGTCATTTTTCCTCTCTCTTGTCTGTGCACAAATCCAGGTTAATCCTTGCATGGATTATGGTTTATAATGGTGATGGCCAAACTTCAGATGAGAGGTGGGTCCACTTCGTGCACTTTTCCCCTCTGAGATTGGAAGTTTGCAATTAAATAAGGAAATAAACCCCCCAAATCCACATTTTGAAGCCCTGAAATCAGCTCTGTGGCTCTTATTTCTATGGCATTTGCCTGCAGCAGTGAGGAGCAAGACACCACGGGGTAGAGGTGGGTCACCACGTCCTTGCACTGACTGTGACACACAGCTCTACCTGTCCTCCACCTTGGAAAGATTTATGAGTCCCTCTTTCATCTCATAATCCTTCACTTTTGCCACGTAACCTCCCCTGAACCTGCCATGAGTCAGCAGGACTTGTCTGCTAAGGCAAGATTGATGCATGGCTTTGGAGCAGATAATGTGTGTTCCTGGGTCAGCCAGAGGCATTTTGGCAGTATTAACCATCTCTTCTCTTGTCCCTGAGCCCCAGAAGTGGGATGGACCAAGATCAGGACCTGCACAAAGATGTTCCAGGTGCTCCTGCTTCGCTAACCCTTCCCCAGACAGGCTGAGGTTGTGGTGTGATTGTGCTGCACAAAGCCAAGCGCATTTTCCAGCTCTTTTGCATGTCTTGTGTCCCACAACTGTATTTTGGGCTGCTGGAGAAGTTTTCCTCCAAATCAGAGAAAAACATGAATATTATCAATTGGTGAATATTAGGGATTGTGTGGCTGACAAAAATACTTACCCATGGGTTCTAGCCAAACCCTTTCCACGTGGTCAAATCCTACCTCCCAAAGCTCTCCCAGAAAAAAAAAAAAAAAACAAACCCATACCTAAAGTTGGTGCTGTAGTTTGCTTTAGAGGTGGGTACGTGTCAGGAATGAGAGATGCCTGAGAGCAAGCCCTCCCATTTGCTTAAAGAAAAGTCCCAGAGCTTGATATGGGAGGTCAAATCTGCCAGCTTAAATCACTTTATTTCTTGGAAGTCGCCATTCCTGGCAAATGTATCGTGGCCTTCACCTAAAAGCAACGTTGCCATCACACCAGACGGGGATTGCGGCTCCTTTCATCCCCGGCAGAGGAGGGCTGTGGGCTTCAGGCTGAGGGTTGAAAAGATACTTTTCTTTGGAGATGCCAACAGTTTCTTCAGCAGATTTCTCCCCCTCGCCCCCTCCCGCCCCAACCTACTTTCACAAAAGAGGCCAAAAAAAAAAAAAAACCCCAACAAAAAACCAACAACCCATAAATGGATCCTGTAGTGTCTGCAATGTAAAGAATTAGCTGAATGGGAAGAAATGAACCATGGTCTTTATGTCCTAGTTACAGTCAGTGCAAACATTGCTGCTAATCCCTGTTGTCGGAGGGGACTGGGGAAGAGACACGGATAGATCCCACTGTGAACATTTTGTCTCTCTCAATCTACACTTGAGTTCACATTTTTTTTGTGTGTGTAATAACACTGAGTTGTATTAAGAAGCCTGTGGATAACGTAAAGCTGGGGGGGGCAGGTATTGTTCGCCGTCCCTTCCACCAAGGGTAGCACCTACAGTCTTCGTATGCAGGGAGGTCTCAGCAACCCATTCATTTCAGGGGAGAAAAAGAAAGCTATTCATTCCCAGCAAATCCCATTTTGCCATGGTAACCCCCCTTCCCGCCCCTCGCACACAACAGTTGTTCACACGGGCTGTTTAAAACAAGACAACAAAACCAAACCATCGCCCATCCAACCCTGGTATTTTCTGCTTTGAGTTTTCTGGAGGAGTCCAGCCCCTGTGCCGGGGCCAGGGATAACTCAGTGATGGGGAAGGGAAGGGGTAAACACCTTGTTTTGTGCCCTGCCAACCTTAGTGCCATCCCAGCTTGTGTCCCTCAGTGGGACCAATCTCAGAGACAGGGTATCCTGTATCCCTCGAGCTCCCCGGTGGGACAGTGAGGGTGACAGCGCCTTGGAGGCAAGGGACAACATGGAGCCCTTCTTTTCTACACCGTTGTGCCAAGGAGAGGTTTTTGACATGCCAGAGCCCTTGCAAGGGCTGGGGAAGGGAAATACAGGCACCCTGCTAGCCCTGTCCTAATTTGGAAGGATCTGCCTTGTTTTCTGCTGTCCCTTCCATGTGGAGCATATCCATGGGTCCAACAGCAGCTGGGGACCAGCACAACTCCCACCAGTCTGAAGGTCTCCAGGCTGTTCCTGCCCCCTCCAACTATCCTTGGGTATCAGCCCCAAGGCCCACAGCCACAACCGGGAAACTCGAGTTTGTGCTGCTCATGACGCAGTTGGGACATCACTAAAGCTGTATTCAAGCTGCTGGAGGATGCAGGGAGATGCAGGGCTTCTTCTGGCACCACATTGATCAGCCTGGTCTAGTGCAAGGTGTCCCTGCCCATGGTAGGGGGGTTGGAACAAAATGATCATAGAACCATTGAACCACAGAACGGTTTAGGGTGGAAGGGACCTTAAAGATCATCTTGTTCCAGCTCCTCTGCCACTAGAACAGATTGCTCCAAGCCACATCCAACCTAGACTTCAGCACTTCCAGGGATCCAGGGGCAGCCACAACTTCTCTGGGAAACTTGGACCAGGGCCTCACCACCCTCACAGACAGGAATTCCTTCTCAATATTCCATCTAACCCTGTTGTCTGGCAGTGGGAAGTCATTCCCCCTTGTCCTGTCCTTCCATCCTGTCCAGCTCTCCTAGAGCCCCTTTAGGCACTGGAAGGGGCTCTCAGGTCTCCCTGGAGCCTTCTCTTCTCCAGGTGAACCCCCCCCAGGTCTCCCAGTCTGTCTCCAGAGCAGAGGGGCTCCAGCCCCCGGAGCATCTCCAGACCTGCTCTAACAGGGCCACATCTTTCTTGTGCTGAGGACCCCAGAGCTGGACACAAGGCTCCAAGTGTGTTCTCAAGGGGCAGAGTAGACGGGGAGAATCCCCTTCCTTGACCTGCTGCCCACACCTGTTTGGTGCAGCCCAGGATGTGTTTGGTCTTCCAGGCTTTGGGTGCACACTGTTGGCTCGTGTCCAGCTTTTCACCCACAAGAATCTCCAAGTCTTTGGGGGACCTGATCCATAAGGTCTCATCCAACCCAAACCATTCTATGATATCCAAGGTCTTCCTCTGCCTCTTCATCCCTTCTCCCTTCCTGATGTCCTATCCCTTTGTAGCCATGAGATCTGCAGGTAGGACTGGGGTGCAGTAACAGCACCCTGCATGGTCGAGGGGTTTTGGGACACTCAGACCCAAACCATTTTGATCTTGCACCAAAACCTCAACTAAAATCACAGTTTCAACCAGATCAACCAAGACTAAAGTGACCTGTCCACTGCCTCGTTGGCAGAAGACCTTGTTCCAGCCAGAGTTAACTCCTTGGTGTTGTTATTTTCTGAACAAAGACTGATGTGACATTACAGGAGACTCTCAGGGTAAGGAACAAAGCAGGGAAATCCAGCTGAAATTCAAGCTAGCAGTGCTGGGAAGACGTGAGCTCCTCAGAGGGTGCTATGTGGGCTTTACCTTCGCAGCACCATTTCTGCTGAGAGCAGTGCTTCCCACAGCTGAAAAATCACATCATTTTTGGTTAACCTGGATCCGCTTTTAAGAGCAAATAAGGGATTCCTGGCATAAATACAATTTCGGTAAAAACTAGATTTAAGAACTGGTTTTGATTATGAGTTAATGGGTCGTTTTATTTTTATAAATGCAGAGAGAGCACAAAATGTCAGGAAACAAAATCAACTGTTTGCACCAGGGTTTTTTAAAAATAAATCCCAGCAACACCACAGATTTTATCCTGCACTTTATTGCTGACTGAGGTGAACGAAGCCCTTTTGGTGACCCAGGCTTTTCCCTGCTATGTCCTCGGTATAAAACCTTCCCTCTCCGCAGGCAAACAAGGTTAGTCACTTGGTCACACTGCAACCTATTAATATGTGGGTATTTTAAACACCCTCCAGATCCTCTGGCAAATTGCTCCACATGGGTTTTTCAAAGCACACAATCAGTTTCCTGACTTTCAGTGGCACTGCCTCAACAATTTCTCATTTGTCCAGGACATCTTTGCCTTCCCAGAAGATCCAGCACATTCTGGGATCCGCAACTAGCACTGCTGCCCAAAAAAAGAGAGTAACTTTAGACTTAGAGAAGACTCAAAGCAAATTGTCTTTGTCTAAAACCAAAGCTGAATCATTCATTCCTAGATAGAGAAACTACTCCTCTCCATTCCCAAGAATGAGCATTTGACTTGCTCAAATATTTAAAGTTGCAATGAATGCCACTAAAAAGTCCCTCTGGGAAAAAAAATCCCTTAATGACAGAGTTTGGCTCAGGCTAAACTCACTGCAATCGTGGGGTAAGGGGTGAGAAAAGGGAGAAAATAAATCCAAAGGGTTCTCCATTCTCAAATTTTCACTCCAAGGGCTCTGACATGAGCAAAAGCATATTAAAACTAAGCGCCTGGAGGAGTGACTGCTCCCAGCTGTCTGTCCTGCCTCCTTCCCCTCCAGTGTCACAGTATATGTGACACAGACAGCCTGGCTCAGGCAACAGCTGTTAAACCACTGGAAATTTCACACAGATTTAGGGTTTCTTTCATATATGAAGTGTAACATGCAGCTGTTGAGCAGCTGCTCCGTGGGAGCTTAACCACCCGTGTGGCAGGGATGGGGATCCCAGGCGAGGGGTAGGACAAGTACCTGGGGCAACCAGAGCACCCACAATTGATCTGTGTCCATAAACCACAGCTTGGCCCTTGGGCCATGTCAGAGCTTCATTTTCACCCAGGAGGATGCTTCTGGGGTCTCCCTCTGAAAGGTCCCTGCTCCCTTCAGGCTCCAGGTGCACAGAACTGATGCCATCCAGCTCAAACCCAACCTGGAGGTTGAATAAGTGCTATAATCTTGCAGCCTCTGCATCCTGGGAGTCCTTAGAGTATTCAAACATGTAATATTTAGATTGAAAGGTCTGAATGGCAATCAAATATAAATGAATAATTCATTTATAGATTGTTGAATCATAGAATCATTTATGTGGGAAAAGCCCTCTAAGATCATCGAGTTCAACCCTTCCCCCAGCACTGCCAATCCCACCACTAAGCAATGTCCCCAGGCACCACATCCACAGGGCTTTTAAATCCCATCAGGGATGGGGACTCCAACACTACCCTGGGCAGCTGTGCCAGGACTGGACAGCCCTTTCCATGAAAGAATTTGTCCTAATATCCAGTCTAATTCCATATAGGAAAGAATAAAAGCCAAACTCTCTGCTACTAGATTTTTTTTGTTTGGTCAGGACCAGCAAGTTTCTTACCCTTTGGCTGTGCCAAAGCCTTAAACTCTGATGGCCACTGGCATTTTCTGGACCCCTCAGGACTGAAACAAGGCCCTGCATCCAGCACAGGGCATTCAGGAATGATGTTACACAGCCACGTGGGAGACACAAGGATCCTGTTTGCTCCTCATACTTCATTAAAAGCAATCACAGTTTTATTTTCTGGGGAACACAGCCTTTGTCCTTGAAACAACAGGTCTCATTGTTCACCTGAGAGACCATGGCCACACCTGGAATGACACAACTCAGGTGTGCATCAACCAAACCAGAATTTGCACTGCTGTTCAGGATTTGTTGGGATTTGTAGCTCCCAAACCATCCAGGATGTCACAGAAAACCATAAGCTACCCTTGGGGCTGGTGTTCCCACAGGCTGGACCACACCTGTGCCTCGGAGCTGGCCTTTTCCCACCCTGCTCCACTTGAGAAGGTGCTCAAGTGGGATTGTCCTGGTATCCTATGATAAATTTAACAGATTGGGTATGACCATTGATTTACAACATCAGCCTCTTCAGCAAGAACTCTCAATATGCTACCATGGCCAGAAAAATCTCACAGTTTTGCCACAGTTGTCTCATCCACTCTGGACAAGCAAAGAAAACCAAGCAGAACACTGGCTTAGAGAAAGCAATCCAGTAATTTCTTTATCCTACTCTTCATATAGAGAGAGTTCATTTTGTCTCATCTAACCTCACCCACTATGTGTCCCATAAGAACGACCTCATCCTCTCACTAACCTCAAAAAGGAACCTGCATAAAATCTTAAGACAAAGTCAGATTGTTCATTGTTGCCATTAAGTTGTTTTTATTGATAGCTACAAATGAATTTATTTAAGCTGTTGGAACCCATTTAAGAAACACTTATGAGAAGTTCTCCAGACCAGTTCCAGTAGTGTTTCATTGGTTGTTCCTAATGAGACTGCCAAAAACTGTGTACTGTCCACTCCCTAAAGTAAATGGAAAAAAAAAATAACATGGCAGAATATCATTCTATATCAACCCTGTTCTGGGCCAAGTTTTTGCCACACACATCACATTGCAAATGGTTTCCTAATTTCTTTGCATGAAATTAATGAAGAGTAAAATTTATGTTTACATTTCAAGCAGTCACACACCCCACAACGGTTTCGCTGAGGGTGTGTATTAAATATAAATAAAATATTTGCTCTGACTTGTAACTTCTTATCAGCCCCATCCAAAAGATATCCCAGTGCCAACACTGGACTCCCGGGGTGGAAAATGTTACTACTGACAACCCTTGTGAGAGCACCCAGGCACACTTTGGTTGATGGAGCAGAAGAGTTTCCAAAGAGAAGCCGTGGTGCTCTTGGATGGACTGCTAGGATTTAGGAGTGGACCTGGGGCAGAACCTCAGATCTACCCGTCTTCAAATTTCACAGAGCTTTTGTATCTGTTACATCACAAATTTTTCTATTCTTGCCCTTTGACACACTCTCAAAATCAGTAAGGCTTTTGAGCTCCCACTGAAGAGCACTTACAGAGGCTGGCAAGTTTTTCCCAGGAAATAAACCAATCTTACAGAAAGGAAACCTCACAACCAAAACATCCCTGTCCCTGGCTACTTCTGCACCACACAAACTGTGATGGGAGAGAATATACCAGTAGGCACAATGAGTGGGTGGAAATTATAAAAATTTCCAGCTTGAAAGGCAATTTCCTTCATGCAGCATCATCTCTCCACTCTTTTTAAAGACTCTCAGAGCTTTGGAATCTCAGGAATTTGGAATCGACTCTGATCCTTTAGTTGTTTGGGGCTTTTTGGGTTTTTTTAGGTGGGAAATATCACAATGCTAATTAACCTTTTTAATCAACGATCCTGAAAAACACCTACATGACACTGCTGATAAAATCTGTGGGCAGTATTAGCATTGGCAGGATGGCAGCTATCGCTGGGGGCAGGGCAGCTGCACAGGAAGACAGGAATCCTTTAGACAGCCAAACCTATTCCAACAAATCCTATTTTTACTGAGCTGTACGGAAAGCTGGAGCTGGAGCTGTTATTTACGTGGTGGGAAAATGTGTCCTGGAAGGTTTCAGCCGAAAAAAATTCAGATGCAACGATATTACACTGATGATGCAACTGCAATGATATTGAAGAAGTTGGTAGCAGTGCCAAAAAAAAAAATGAAAGCATTGGAAAAGTTGTTTTAGGGTAGAAAAAATACTTTCAGGTCTCTGTGTCAAATGGAAGGACAAAAAAACCATATTCAAACCACCGTATTCATTCGGAGTTCATCGCTCTGGTTCAGGCTGTGGTGTCCCCACAGCAGAGAGGCTGGTAAGATTTTCAGATATTGCATTGAGTGAGGGCATTTGCCAGCTGGGATCCTTGCTTCCAGGAGATGTCACAGAAGATTCCATCCATCTTGGGGACTGAGGGCACTGTTCTCTCTGGTTGAGCCAAAGGAGGGTTGAAGATTGTCTTGATCACTGCATATTAGAGCCTGGACTGGGAAAAAAATAAATGGCCACTAATAGGCCCTCAGCTGCTGAAGCCAGACAACTGCAAATGAAGAATAAAGTTCATTTTTCCAAGGGTTTGATTAGCCACATGGGATTACTGTCATGGGAGGTGATAGATCTGCATTGCTTGGTACCTTCAGCTCCAGACATCACCTTTCTCATTAGTGTGCTTTAGCCAAATACAAGGTATTGTACTTGCATTGCAATGGCGGGGGGAAAAAAAGGAGGAACTGGATGCTTTTCATCTGCTGAAGGAGCCTTTGGCATCATGAATCAGCCTTTCAGTGGGAAGCACCACTTGGTAAGCAGTACAAGAAGAATTCTCTGAAGAATGATCTGTTCTTTACGGGAGAGAAAACTCCCCAAAAGCAGAACTTGTTCCTCCTACTACACAAGCCAGCCCTGGTCCTACTCGAGGGACATCTTTGTCTTTCTCCAGTTGCATCTTGACATTTGTTGTCACTGCACGTTAGAGTTTTCAGTAGTTGCCTGATGTTTTAATTCTTCCCCTGCGGAATTCGGTGTCCTTCCAAGTTGGTTTCTCTGCCTCTTTATAAGGGCTGAGCTTGCACGAGAGCAGCCTGTGGTCTGCACTGCCAACAATGACCTGGAGGGAGCAGAAAAGCCACCAAGCAACACATTCGGCCCTCAATATTTGCAGAAATGCACACAACTGAAATAATCTGCCAGGGGTGCTCAGGTTGATCAGCACAGAGTCTCTTTGCCCAGGACAATCCATGAAGTTTCTAAAAAGGTGGCCTCCAGCCACTCCTGGGTGCAGCCTCTGGAGATAAGGGCTCCCAGCCTACAACTCTCCTTCTGTAAAGACTCCAGATGCTGTGAAGGAGAACCAGAAGTATTCATCTGAGACATTAAATCCATCTGGGTAGAGTGAACAAATCAGAGTTGTATCTGTCAAGGTTTAGAAAAACACGTGTCCATGTTCTTACAGCATCACCACTGTGCTGGCTTCTAAGGGCCAGCACAGTGGAGAGGGATGCTTTGTGTTGAATAACGTTTGTTGGTAAATCCTTGGAGAAATTCACAGAATAATAGAATGATTTTAGATTATTCTTCTAGAGTATTCTTTAGATCATTTTGGTTTTAGAATCAAAAGCCTTCTAAGATCATGGAGCCAAACTGTTCCCCGCAAGCACTGCCAAGGCCACCACTAACCCATACCCCCAAGTGCCACATCCACATGGCTTTTGAACCCCTCCAGGGATGGGGACTCCACTACTGCCCTGGGCAGGTGTGACAATGTTTAACAACCCTTTCCATGAATAAATTTCTCCTGATGTCCAACCTGAACCTCCCCTGGCACAGCTGGAGACCATTTCCTCTCACCCTGTCCCTTGTTCCCTGGCAGCAGAGCTCGATCCCTCCCCGGCTCCCCCCTCCTGTCAGGGAGTTGCAGAGCCAGAAGGTCCCCCCTGAGCCTCCTTTTCTCCAGGCTGAGCCCCCCCAGCTGCTCCTTATCAGAGTTGTTCTGTACAACATGGTGTTTTCTGTCCAGTTCCTGGTGATGATAAACCGAGCAAAGAGAAGGGAAGTGACAACACTGTGTTGGTTTTTATTTTTTTCCATACTGAGAGTTGTACAGTGCAGAGCTCATCTGCTTAATGGCCTGTATTCTTGGGTTTCTCTTCCATCTGAAGGCTCCTCATAGACACCTTGCAGTAATTTTGTGCTTATGAAATTGTTCCAACCTCTGCAGCTCAACTCCCCTTCGAACAATGCGTTCTCTGTGAGCCCCTGAATAGAAAACATCAGCCCATAGTGATAGAGCTCCAGTTAGTGCCCAGCCCTAGACATGGGATAAAAGTGCTTTTCAGTGTGTACTTGGAGGAGAAAAAAATGTCTTTTAATGCTCACACAGTACTCCTTTTACAATGCCAATGCCACTTACAGCTATTGATAGGAAGAAGTTGGACTAATCTTAGCAAGAGGTTCCCATGACCTTTCAGTATCTGCAATACTGCAACTTTTCTTAAAATTATCTTTGCGTAGAAAACAATGTAAAATACACCAAAGGATTTATAGCAAACAAATGACTACTTGTTAAGAAGCCAAAATATTACAGAAGGAGATTTTTGGTGTCTTTATGCAGGTGGTATGAGGCAACCAAAACTCGCAGGGATCAAGTGGGAATATTGAAAAGCAAAATAAAAGTGAGTCAAAGGGTTCAGCAGTGATTTCATACAACATAAGGCATAACCAGGTGAACTCTCTGCCCTGTGATATTGTCTCAAATGAGCGGGTAAAAATGAAGCAACAGTGACGAAAGACTGTGACCCCCTTCGTTTCCTTGGATGCCATAAAAAAAAACCTCAGGAAAAAAAAGTTTAAAACCTCTTCTATTAGGAGGCAAGCCCATAAAAGGTTGGAAGAGTCGGTGGATTGAAGATGATAAAATGAATCTTTAAGAAAATTCACATTCAGCAGCAGCACTGGGGTACAAGATCTAGAAGAAAGAGGCTGAATTGTAGGGGAAAAAAATAAGAGGGAGAAAACCAGAAGGAAATTTCTCCTCCCTGATGTCTTTGTGTACAGTAAACTGTGCTCACTGAGAAGCTATTCAACACCTCTGCCAAACAAAGCTTTTATTCTGGCCTATACATGTTGTAGTCAGCCAGGCTGACTGAAATCCCAAATAAATATGACAGCTGGAATAAAATAGAAATCCTGTCAGAGCAGACAGAATCCCAGAATGGTTTGGGTTGGAAGGGACCTTAAAACTCGTCTCATTCCATCTGCTGCCGTGAGCAGGGACAGCTTCCACTAGACCAGGTTGCTCCAAGCCCCATCCAACCTGGCCTTGAAATACACCAAAAGGATACAAAACAATAGCAGGAAAAGAAAGTTTTGAGAAAACAGGAAAAAATCAGAGGCCAGAATTGGAAAAAATGAATTGCAAATAGGTCGTGTGGTGCAGGAAAGAAAAGGAAAAAAAATCATGCTCTTGAAATGTGTCATCCCATGAAACATTTTGGGGGAGTAACACTGAAGAACAGCAGGCTGTGAAGCAGTCATCGCTTTCCAAGTGGGAAGTGCACTATTTCAGAACCAGACCTTTTCCATATATATAAATGGTGGGAGAAGCACTTCATCCTTTTTATGGCATGGAACAAAAAATAAAAAAAAAATAAATAAAAAAAAAAAAAAAAAAGGGGACAATTGAGACTGTCTTGGGCTGCAATTAGAATCTGCTGGTCGGATGAATGTTCATATCAGCCTGGCTCTGCTGGGACACCTCACAATGACTCTGTACGGGCCAGCATGTGTGCCCTGGTGTGATCTCTGGCATTTGCATTTCAAATGGGAACCACCTAAAAAAAAAAATTAAATGTTAGCTCCAACACTTGGGGATTTTCAGCACAGAAATTTGCCACGGGGCAGGTATGGTTACTCCTTGGAGATTGTGGTAATACCCTGTAGAAAAATGTCCATGAACCTAAATTTTTTACACCTATTTTAATATTTTATAAGCAACAGAAAACTGCTTTTTATGCAAGTAAGTGTGAAAATACATGCAAAAACTGAAATAGATTCCTTTTTATTCACCAGGCCTTGCAGACAATACCATTAGCTGTTTACAAGCTGTCCTTCTAAGATTTATGTGTATATTTGGGTATCAGGAGGCAGGCTCTACAGTTTCTGCTCAAGTAGAACTCCTTTTCTGCTGTCAGCAGAATAGTTTTTACCTACTAAAAACAATCATTATTTTTACTAGCAGCAGCTGTTGTCCTGGACTCAGCCCAGCAGCATCCATCCTCCTCATTAGATGTGGCTGGTAACCCTTCAACTGGAAAACACCAACACAGACTCTGATCTTTTTGCTTTTAAATCAAGGACTGTCCAGACCTCGACCGGGGATGAGCAGGGTTTACAAAGCTGAGCGAGACCAAACTCCAGCTAGGTCAGCTTTGCTTGCTCACCTCAGATTTGCACACCGAGCATTCCCCAGGTTTTCACCAGCCTCCCACTGAGCATCCGTGGTTCCTAAACCCCCTGGCTTTGGGTTCCTAAACCCCCTGGCATTTCTGGGAAACCCCAAAAGAGAGTCTTTTGTCCCAAGGAAGGTCCTTTCCTGGCCGTTGGGTGCGTGGAAGGTCTGCGGTGCCAGACATCTCAGCTGCACACATTCAGCCTGAAGGCCTCTTTGTCTAATGTGAGTTATTCATAATTACTCAAGCTGCTAATTTTCCTCTTATGTAAATGATGTTGGGAGGCAAAGCATGAAGGCAGCAAGGCACGTACGGGATAATGGATGGCAGGAGGAAAGAATGAAGCAGGCATGACGTGAGAACGGCCCTGGGTGCTAGGCAGATTCCAGCAAACTGGAATGCCCTTGGGAATTCCCTAGAATTTCGGGTGGTACAAAAAAATTCCTCTTCAGCTTAATGACCAAAGGGTTGGAAGGCTGAAACACTCCCTCTTGTCTGGAAAAAAAAAATAAATCTGTCCTAGTGCCACGGTCCTCCCCGAATCAGCCCCACCACTGCCTCTTTCAGCACGGGGACCTTTCGGTTCAGCCACCCCAAGGGCACAGCCCTTCGAGGTGTCTGCGCCAAGACTTTTGAGGACATCCTGTCTTCGTTTATTCTGCTGAAAAAACTTTGAATGAGGCCCTATAAACAAGCCCACATGTTTTCACAGCACGTCCACCTGACAGCTGAGTGGCCATCCCCTGGAAATACGTGGCGCTCAGCAGGCAGCCACTGAGCACTCACCTGCATTGGGGTGCAAAGTAAATGCCAGTAGATGCATACAGCAATTACCAGGAGGCTGTCCCAGGTACTTTGATTTTGTTGCTGGCGTTTACCCGCATAACCAGGGCTTGTTTTCCATCTTAAACCTCATTACTCTTTAAAAAAAGCAGTTTGCACTCACGGCCCATGTCTGGGCTATCTGTCTGGATGCACCATGTGCTTTGCTAACCATGAGGATGTCAAAAGAGGACGAGGCTGGATTTCCACAGAACACTGGTGTTGTTGCTTGTCTGACATAATGTGGAGAAGTGCTGAAAAGCAAAACTCAGCCTTTGACAGACCCACCAGAGCTCCAGCGAATCCATGGAGCCACCAGCCTTCAGCAGCAATTTGTTCAGCTGTAAACCTTCACTTACCACAGATGTGGGCTGAGGTTTTCACATGTCTCTGTTAATTTTTAGCCTAATGGGGCTGAACCCTATGGCCAGAATTTTCAACCCTCATGATTTCCTGAGCCTCTGACTATTTCCCATGGAAGGCTTGGCCTCACGTACAGGAAAACCTCTTGGCAGCACGTTTCCTTTCCTTTGCACAGACCCCCAGCACAGTACCCGTGGACTTCATCATACATGGTTTCTAGTCAAAAAGAATTATAACTCAGCTAGAAAAGTTAGGATATTCTCAAAATGTAAAGAGTTTTACTGGCATATCTTTACATAGCTGAAGAGGAAGAAAGCAGCCAGAGGCCACTAAAGTGCTAACACGGGTGCAAACACTCACAGAAAGCTTTGAGGAAGATAGGATTTCACCTCTCCCAAGTCCATGCACTGTTCCACCAACCTGTCACAGAGAATGAGGTGTGAAGCTTGTTTCAACAAACACACACAACCAGGGGTACTACTTGAGCCTGGGCTTGTTAATTGGAAGGGTCTCACACATTTTCCTCAGGACCTTTTTCTTCTTTCAAAAGAGAGGAAACAAAGATGTGGGACCTGTCTTAGTAACTGGAGGAAAAGAGAGGGTGATTCCAGCTTCTTTCCAGTCAAAAGAACAACATATGTCAGTCAAAGGGCTGAATCAGCTAAGCACCATCTCTGTAATTAAGCACAAAATTAATAAGATATTTTCTTGCTTTATCTTCTTTCATCTTTGTTTCTTTACTCAAAATTTACTTTTTTAGCCTTATGACTGTCTTGTCTAGTAGTACAAGACAGTGACTCTTGTGACAAAGACTCTTGGCTGGGTGACTGTGAGCTGAGACACGACAAGGTGCTCTCCTCCCCTGGGGTTGGAGACTCTTCAAACTGGGATATGGGGACATGATTTCCCTGTGCTACTTCCCCAAAATACTGCATCAATGGGCACTGAGGTTTGCTTCAACAAGGTCTACAAATTCCTCACGAGGGGCAGCAGAGGGGCAGCTCTGATCTCTGCTCCATGTGACCAGTGACAGGACCCAAGGGAACAGCTGGAACTATGTCAGGGGAGGCTTAGGTTGGATCTCAGGAAAAGGTTCTTCCCCTAGAGGGTGGTTGGGCACTGAACAGACTCCCCAGGGCAGTGGTCATGGCCCCAAAGCTGCCAAAGCTCAAGGAGTGTTTGGACAACGCTCTCAGGGACAAGGTGGGATTTTTGGGGTGTCCTTTACAGGGCCAGGGGTTGGACTTGATGATCCCTGTGTGTCCTTTCCAACTCAGGATGTTCTGTGATTCATGTCAGATACTACTTGGGTCATGAGCTGCTGCTGATCAGGTAAGGGAGGGAAAAAGGTGCCTCCAGTGACCAAAAAATGCAAGGAAGTTCTCTGACCTGCAGCAAGATAGTTGAACACACATGTGAACTCATAATCCCTAAGAAACATTCAGTGCTTCCCACATAATACCTGCATATTACTCAGAAAGAACATCATCATTGCCCACCTATGGCTTAACACGCTCCTAGGCCAAAGTACCTCCCTGAAATGTTTGAGTCTAAGTGAAGTCATAGCTTATGCTGTATGTGGCACCAGCTGATGCTCTTCAGAGTTGTTCTTCAGCTTTTAAATGCCATTCTTCCTGTAGCACCCCACAGCCATCTGTCTTCATGTGAACCATCTACCTCACAGAAGGCCTTTCAGCTCCACCAGGCCCCAACAGACAACTTCATGCAGAAATCCCTAATTCATCATACAGTCAAGAAAACACTACATTTTCACATCCAACTTTATGACGCAGCATCTCTTAGGCTGATGAGTCTATTCCCCGTTTCCTGCCCAGAGAAATCCTTTAGCCAACAGCTGCAGCTCAGGGCAGTGACCTACCTCTCATCATTCCTGTTTATCTGTTGGGCTCAAGAGCACAGAAAGCGGCCAAGCACAGGGAGATGTTAAAGGTCCATTTCCAAATTGCTCCATGTCCTCCAGAGGGCATAGGCCACCCCCTCTCAGATACCTCATCCCTCATCCCTTGCTCTCTCCTTTTTCAACAGCTGGGTTGAAGCCGCATGAATCAGTGAGCTGTGAGAGAATAGCATTATTCCTTGAGTACTGGCTGGGTAAAAAGTGGGTTTACACGTCAGTCTTTTCCATACTGCCTGGAAGCCAAATGATAGTTCAATAATAGTCCAGGACACTTTATCAGAGAATCCCAGAATGGTTTGGGTCGGAAGGGACCTTAAAGATCATCCAGTTCCACCCCCTGCCATGGGCAGGGACACCTTCCACTAGACATGGTTGCTCCAAGCCACATCCAGTCTGGACTTCAAGACTTCCAGGTATCCAGGGGCAGCCACAGCTTCTCTGGGACAACCTGGGCCAGGGCCTCACCACCCTCACAAACAACAATTCCTTCCTAATATCCCATCTCTCCCTGCCCTCTGGCAGTGGGAAGCCATTCCCCCTTGTCCTGTCCCTTCATCCCTTGTCCCCAGTCCCTCTCCAGCTCTCCTGGAGCCCCTTTAGGCCCTGGAAGGGGCTCTCAGGTCTCCCTGGAGCCTTCTCTTCTCCAGGTAAACCCCCCCAGCTCTTCCAGCCTGACTCCAGAGCAGAGGGGCTCCAGCCCTTGGAGCATCTCCATGGGCTCCTCTGGACTCATTCCAGCAGCTCCATATCCTTCTGGTGCTGCGGACTCCCCTTAAAAAACAATAAAATATACTAAAACCCAAAACACTTTCACGTTTGTTCAACAAAGGTGGTACAAGACCTCTGAGTAGCTGCTCATCATGGGGCTGAAGTTTTCCTCTCCTGGGGAGGATGTCAGCACAATGTTCCCGTTCCACAGGGAAACCACAAGTTACAGCTTCTCACACTAAAAATCACCAGCACCATCGCATCCCTTTGCAGATTTGGAAGCCAGCCCAAAGAACACTCACAATCATTTAGTCGGCATCAACTGTAAGAAAATTGCTTACATTGTATGCTTTTTTAAGCTGAAAAACATAGGCAGGTAGTGGAATTACATACAAGGTGAACCTTGCATGTCCAAAGCACATGGGTACCTTTCACAATTAATTAAATCAGAGTTGCTTCCCTATTCTTCACTCTTACTGCTCCCTCAGGTTCATGATGTTCAGTGGTTTCTTTAAGAATTTAGCTCCTGGGCTTCTGCTCTTACAGGAAAAGTCTATCTGTCACCAACACAAACCCAAAAGCTCTTTCTTGTGGATGCTGGGGAAACATGACCAGAAAGCTCAAAGGTGAAAAGGTAAACAAACCTCCCTGAACCCACTATTTCAAACAAGCCACTGTGACTTCAAACAACTTTCTGTGCTGGGAAGAAGAGATAGGCAAGAGATTAACTTTTAATTAGCTTAATAAATGAGGGACCCAGGGCTGAAGCTGACATGGAAATCAAATGCCTCAACAAGACACCTTTCCAGGTGACATCTTCGTGTCTGGAGCTGGAGTCCTGGTCAAGTTCAAGATCCCCAAGCACTGCTACAAGAAGTTGCATTCTGTATTACCCCTTCTACTGTATTTTCCCACACTATGGCCATATAAAACTGGGATGAACTGCGGGAAAGGAAAATTTTCAGTTTCTCTTTCGAACTCTACCATACAACAGTTACTTCCCCAGGAAATAACTGGACAACAAATGGGGATTAAATCAACATTTTTCCCAGGGATTTATTTATTTGTTTGTTTGTTTGTTTGAAGACTAAATCCTCCTAGCTACAAAATATGAGAGAATATTTTGCACCAGCAACCAAAAAATGGTTCTGCCTCTGTAAAGTATCAAAAATAAATTAATTTTGGATTTTTTTTTGGGGGGGGGAAATACTTGCGAAGTGTCTGTTTCAGAAAAAGTATTAGCTCCTGATGCTTTGTTAACTGAAGATCAGGATACAGAAGTGCTGATCAGACAACGGAATAATTTTAAGGTAGATCATAAGAAGGGGTTATTTTGTTACTAGCAAACCATGAACATCAGCTACAGCTGAAAAGCAAAGACAATCTACCCAGGAAAACAGTCTGTCTATAAAGACTGGCTTGAGGAGAAAATAAGAAAGGAAAAAAAAATGGAGGAAAAATCATGATTGAGGATGTGAACTTCTTCAGAATGGCAAAACCAAAGTCTTGCATTATTGGCCTTCAACCAGCAAAATTAACTGACACTAATAGGTTTTTCCTGAAAAAAACGTTTTTCCTGAACACACTCACATGCAAGACTGATGCATCTGTTTCTCCCCAAAGCCACACCTCCCAGGCTTACTGAAAGCCATCCAGGCATGGGACTAGGGCTCAGCAGAGACTTTTTTTATACTTTACTGATATGGGATTGCACTGGGGATTTCCTTTGAAAAGCAGCAGCTGATGGCAGCAAAGCAAATTCCCCAGCTAGCATTTCAAGGAAATGGGAAGTGCCTCAGACCTTTCTGAAAGCCTCTTCTGTCACTGTGCAGCATGAGCATATCTGATGAACTCACTCCACCAAAATCCCTCTTTCAAGTGAAGGCTCTGAAACTTTCTCAGAAGATGAAACCCCACAAATTTCTCTGCAGTGAAAAGTTTCTGTCTGTCAGAAGCGTAAATTTGCCAGAAAAAAAAGATTAAATAGCTTAGCAGAATTTACTTAGGGAAAGCCTTCCTAGTGGAGTTTTCTTTTAAACACTTGTGCAATTATAGGCTTTCCCTTCCTCAGTCAAAGATCCAGAGAGGGAGCGGGGACTGTCCAACCCGGCCTTGAATGTTTCATAGTCTCAAGCTGCAACAGGGGAGGTTCAGGTTGGAAATAAGGAGGAATTTCTTCCTGAAAAGTCTGGTCAGGCATTGGCAGGGGCTGCCCAGGGAGGTGGTGGAGTCCCCATCCCTGGAGGTGTCCAAGGAAAGACTGGATGTGGCACTCAGTGCTCTGGGCTGGGGGACAAGGTGGAGGTCAGGCACAGGTGGGACTCAACGGCCTTGGAGGGCTTTTCCAACCTAAATGATTCTGTGATTTTTTTTCCAGGGCTGGATCATCCACCACCTCTCTGGCCAATCCATTTCTTCCCTTGAAGACATGCAGTACATTTGTGTGTGATTTTTAGCCACAGGGAGTTATTTGTCCATGGACCACAGTATGAGACTTTCCTTGCAGAGATCCTGATGGTGACATGTCTGGTTGTCATTTCCAGCCGACGCTCCTTCCCCATAATCCTGCAGGTAACAGTTGAGTCCTTGCCCCAAGCCTTTACTATCTAATGTGAAGATTGATACTAAATCTACTGGCTGAACTGTGTCTGGATAAGAGCTCCCAGCTCCCTCACCACCCAGGGAAGCTGTCACAAGTCGAGTTGAGTCCCTTTTCATCTCTCCTCAGCACTCGAGCCAAAGCTGCCCCATCCACAGTAACAGCTTCAGAGTAGAGTGTGCTAGGCACAAATCTTGCCCTTGCTACTCACAAACTGCAATTAGAGAGGGCTTTCTCCACCCAGGCTCTGTGCAGCAGAGTTGACTGCATCATTTGCTTTGGTGCTGAGCCACAGCAACCAATTTGGCCCTGTCCAAGAAGATACTTATACAGGAGACCCCCATTCCGGGGAGGAGATCATGTACCTTGAAGGATATCAGCTCAGAACTCCACTCAGGCATGGGATGAGAAGACTGTAACATTCTTTGGAGCACAGCCATGAGCAATCACTGTTCTTCCTATTTAGGCAGATCTGAGAAAATTATTTCTTAGCTCCTTTCCACATGAAAATCCCTGAGAGTGTGAATGAGGCAGCAGGTATAGCTGAGACCAACTGCACTTTGATTCCTCATCAGGAAGACAAAAGGATGAGAACAGCATTCCCAACACATGCATATTTGATGGAAAATGACTCAGTTCAGTGTTGGTAAAAAAATTACTTAGTCCAGTGTTGATAACATCCAGCCTGGCACAATCGCAGAACAGAGGTGGAAGTGATCCTGAGGAACAGCAAAATTATTTATTTATTAAGTTTCATTCCAAAAATACTAGAACAGTGTCTGCTTGTAGAAATATTTAGTTCAGTATGGAACTGCCCTTCCTGAAGTCGGTGTGGGATTATTTACCAAGGCAGAAAATCACAGGGTATAATCAGGTAGGAATACTGTGACCTCAGCTGGGATCTGGTCTGGTCAGAGCAGCCTGTGGGGCCAGATGATAAAGAGGTCCCTTTCCCTCCTTGCCCTGGAGGAGGATGAAATGTGAAAGCTGTTGCGTCTCCTAGATGAGCCCCTGAGCGGGGTGAGAAGAAGAAGACGACAGAGTTCCCTGTGACAACCCCCTGTGCTACTCACCCTATGGTGGGATGGGTGGAATTAGGGGGAAAGCAGTGATTTCAGGTAAGAGGTGGCAAGAGTTGTTAGTAGGTCAAAGGCTAGGGAAGAGAAAACTCATTGATCTGCTCACAGCTCTAACAGGAGTGCATAAGGGCCACAGACATCTCCTGCCTTCTGGATACGTGCAGTAGGTGGGAAGAGTCCACCTGAAGTCCTAAACAGCAGCTGTAGATCAAATCTGTTTTGCAGCCTCTCAAAAACACAGGGGGACCAGGACAGACTTTGCTAAAGCTTTCACTCCCTGACGAAGTTTTGGTCAAATTCTAAGGCAAAGTTTTCTCAAGCAGTTTCCCCAAGACAAGGGAGGCAGATCCCACCCCAGAAGTCACCTGCTTCAGGTAAACACCTCACGGGTTTAAAGCTGCTTCTGATCTGATGTTAGGAAATTGTCACTCTGTAATTTACCCCTTTCCCATCCTTCCCATCATTATTTTAGCACTTTCCCTGGCAGCTGGTGCAGTGGTACCAAAGATGTGTCAGAATGAAACCTGTTTCCCTCCTCCAGTGAGGAGGGCAGATCAGGAGGGTGGTAGAATGGGGGCTGCAGAGACAGGCATCCTGAGGCATCCCCACGCTGGCTCTCCCAGGGGGATGAAGGTCTGATTACAGACTATGGGATTTTGGTGGCTGTACCACAGATGGGGCTGCAGCCCCCTGTAATCTATATCATCTTTTTCCTATGGATAAAATACGGATCTCATCATCTTTTGTCCTGGGACATCTCGTCTACACCAGGAGAAACACAGACAGTAATATAAAACAGAAATATTTCCCAGACCTGGCAACCTCATAGCCCATAATGAGAAACATTTCCTCTAACAGAAGACTTCCAGGGATAGAAACATTAAGAAATCATCTTAATGTTAAAAAATCAAGACAAATTATTCCGACACAAGACACTGATTCTATAAATCTGTGAATTGTACCCCGTGGTGGGAAGAGAGAGATAACAAGTATCTTGCCAGGAAGCCATTCAGAGGTAAGTACCACTCTAGGAAAACCCTGGCTAAGCTGTTGGGGCTGACCTGCCCCTCTGGTTTGCCCCAGTGCTGAATAGTGATGGGATCCCAGGGTCACCATCCCAGCCAGGCAGCACTGCTGGGACAGCAGGCGGTATACCAGGGACCAGGAGGTGGAAATCTGCTTCAAAGCAACCTTGGATAAACACCACGGCTAAAAATCCTCTGGGCCAATTGCTCTGCAACTACCATAGCTTCTGTATTTGTCCCAGATAGGAATTTTGTGATAAGAGTGCCAGCAGGTATGCAGAGCCCACAGAGAATTTAGGGATTGTATTTCACCCAGCAATGACTCATGCTGCCAACATGGGTAAGTAATTCCCCCCACCCCCTCTATAGTTCTTCTCTTGCTCCATCTGCATAAACTAACACGGTTGCAGAGCCATAGAAACTTTATTAATAAAGGTCTTTTATGTGGGTTTAATCATCTCTCAGGATCTGCCAGACCACAGACTTGAAACTCTTTATAAATGTGACTCACTCCCAGAGAGCACGTTCATTGGTCGACAAACTCTCCTGATTTCTCCCTGTAAAAGTCCTTTTCCTATTGGAAGACAGGGCCTGAGGTGTTACCTATGCTGCAATTGAAGTTCAGTGACTCGCAGTAACCCCAGATACTTGTATCACATGATTTTATACTCCTTCATTCATCCTCGAGCAGCCTCACAATAAACACTGACCCCTCCAGCAGAAATTCCCCTTTGTGCAGACACACTTTCCACTTTTGCAGCCACCACATTTTACAGGGTAAGACTATCTGCAAGACTGAAAAAGGAGAAAAAAAATTATTTTTCTCCTCAAATGTATTAAACATCCAGATTTGCCACGCTGCACTTAAAGAGAAGGATTTTGACAAAAAGCCTCAATGTGTTTTGAATCAATATCAGATCCCACTTAGGAGCTGGTGTTCGACCTGCAGAGAAACGCAGCACAGCCAGAGATGAATGAATTCTAGAAACATTTTTTGAGCCAAATGCAAGCTTTGCAAGCGATTCATAAAAAAGAAAGCTGATACACACGGATGCTGTACAGTCCAGCACTGGCAATTTAAGGTGAGCCGGGGTTCCTGCAATATTAAAACCCACTGAATTCCTGCGTTGTACAAAGATCTCTCAAGCTGCTGTTCCTCTGGGATGGAGGATCCCAGATCAGGCTCATGGGCTGTGTGTTGCACACATAATCCACAGAGCCAATTAGAGGCTCGTGCACATCATCACATATCTCTGCGAGCACAGGAAAACGGAAAGGAGAGATTTCCTGCTTACAAAGAGCCAGGAAATGTCCAGCTTGGCAGAGGTGTGAAATTCAAACCCTTAACGCAGGTGACAGGCTCAGCTGCTAAGGAGGAAACTATTCACAAGGGGGGCACATAGAGACCAACAGATCTGACCCCCTTAACAAGCATCTGTTTATCAAGTTCATCATTTACATGAGCCCAGAGGGGCATCTGCCTTGTACGTGTTTATTTGCACATCTGCATTCTTAGCAGACACAGAGCATCTCCCACCCAGGGCTGCTCGTCAGGTAACCTCCCAGGTTGCCTTTCCAGTGCAAAAGAAACAAGCCCCAAAATCTGGACCTGCTCATTACCCTGACACATTTACACCAGCTAAATAAAGTGCCTTGCTAGAAAAATTCAGAGCAAAGCAGACAAGCAAGAAGTAAATGCGTTCATAAACTGCTTCTCCAAGGCACTGATTTCTCTGCAGAGCAGGACATAATAAAAAGCTAACATCACCATGGCTTGTCCTCCCCAAACTGAGCACTGGCTCACACATTAAAGAAAATATCTTGGATGTCTGTCTGGAACACAGCCACTTGCTGACAGCCTACCATAACATTATATACAGGGCTATCTTACCTTCCAATTACACGTCCCCAGGGTGTTCCCTAAATAAGACTATGTTGATTATATTCAGTAACCCTCCTTTTCTTGACAGGCAGTTATTTCCCCTCTCCCAATTTATTCCAGACACACCAGAGGGCTGAACAAAAAAAAGCATTGAACTCTGATGCCCATTTTAATTTCAAATTCAATTTAAATGTTAAATTTTAATTTTAAAACATAGGGATTTTTTGTTTTGCATGTTTCTCAAAAGCCTTCAGTATCCTGTTGTATCCTTGCTGATTACTCAAGTCAGGAACACACCTTTTCCCAGAGCAAACATCTCTGTCAAGTATTTTCCTCCCTTTTGCACAAGAAAGATGGTTCTAGAGGTCAGAGGGGAGTGGGAATTCCCAGGGATGGATGGATGGATGGATGGATGGATGGACAGACGGATGGATGGACAGACAAATGGATGTCTCTTCTCCAGCCACTTTGGATGTGACAGTCCACTCGGCACTGCTACAGAATTCCTATCACATAGGAAAGGTCACTGACATCACCACTTTTTTCATTCTCTATTTGCACAACATATTTGGCTTCCCAGTGACCACGTCAACGTTGGCAAACTCCAATCCAGTGTTGACATCTTTTGCAAATTTCCCGCTCCATTCAACAAATGGCATTAAAAACCACATTAAAATATTTGAGGTGTCAGCCCAGAGTGAATAATAATATGCACATGGATATTTTACCACCTACTCATGGACTGGAGAAAATCCTTAATTACCACAGAATAGCAGACCTCATCTCTTAGAAGACTAAAAGAAGTGCAGCCTTAAATAGAAACAAACATACTTATTTGGTCACCGTGACACCAAGGTCAGTCCTGTTCTCCCGTCAAGATCTTTGTCATCCAACCTTACAGAAGTCAAACGTGCTTATGGATTGCTGTGATTGCAGCCATCTGTGTGTGGTCAGCAGTTGGGCAATGCTGGGAGACGTCCCTGTGCCACATCCACCACACATTCAGAGCCTCAAACCCCAGCCAACGTCCACGAGTTGCCGTCATCCCGTGACCAGTGGGAGATGCTGCAAGGCAGATCCTGAAGCTCTCTAGCTGCTTTCTTAGGAGTTGATACAAGAAACAAGAGGTGCAAAGCCAACCTGACAGTGTGATCAGCCTCCAGCTGGCTATACAAGCCTCAGAAAAACCAAAACTCTAATCGGCGACTGCCAGCGCCAACATCTGGATTCACTGAATCCAAACCATGGCTTTGATTTCCTGCAATTCACCTGTGAGATAAAGTGTCCAATCATCTGCATCAGCTATAAGGTAGAAAAATAGATCACTGTATGGATTTTAGAAAACCTGGCACACACAGATACGTTGACTGAGGTCAGGCTTTCCAGCGCTCGAGGCTGTGAGCCCCGCAGGGCTCTGGGGTTCCCCAAGGCAGCGTGCAAGGCAGACTTTCCTAGAAGCCTGCCTCAGTGATTTTGTTGTCAGAGTATTTGTTTTCAAGGGTGTTTGTAGAAGACAGGGACAATCATCGCTGAAGCAGGAAAGCACGGGCTGGATGAAATCCAGAGCGAGTGTGCAGCGTCGCGGTGCCGTGGCTGCTCTCCTGCTCCAGTGAACTGCAGGGAGATGGCCATGGAGTGATGTGCTGCAATACAGCACAGCATTGGGTTTTGCTTTTTTGCCCCCCCCCCCTTTCTATTTTCTTTTTTTTCATAAAGAAGTAATATCTTGGGAAATCTTCCAAGGTGGCTAGAAAGAGACATGGACATGCCAGAACATGATGCATGCTGGACACCGCTCCCTGCTGCAGCCTGCCAACGAGCTTCTCCAGCCAGCTGCTTTATGAGTTGACAAGTTTTTCCATACTCCAGGATCAAATTTAGAAGCAGTGATCAAGCTAGCAGCAAGGCACACAGATGGTTTCTTTGTCAGGAGAGCAGCAGCAGGTTGAAATCTTCCAGCTCAGAGGACTGATCCTGTCTGGCCTCAGGTCTCCCTGTTGACTCAGACTGGTCACCCACTTTCCTAGGAAAAACCTTAGCAAGCTTTGATGGGATTCAGGCTGAAAGAGTCAAACCCACCCCAGGTAGGAGATGCCAGATATGTCCCTTTACTTCCCTTTTCATCACCTGCACCCTGTGATCAGTACCTTTATTTGTTCTGAAGGTGGGGCTGATTCCCAGCCTCATGGGAGAGCCACCACCAGCTCCAAGAGACCTTGGTGACTGTCCTAATGCATTATGTTGGTAATAAAGCTCAAGCAGCCCCATAAAACCAAGGGAAAAATTCAGCCTGAGTCCAGGTTCAGCCCTGGAAGAAGCAAGAGTTTCACTGGATTTAGCTTGGGGTGCTCAGATCTCAGCCCGGACTTGCTGCCAGGCAAAAAAATGCTTCCTGCAAACCCAGTCTGGAGACAGGGCTTTGCTGTGGCAAACGGGTTGGGAATATCTCTGAAGGGGCTCCATGAATCTCTACGTACTCTAGCAAGGACCCTGCCAGGATCCCTGCACTAGGCATCAGTTGGGCAGCAGCATTAAAGTTCAGGTCTGAACTCCACCTATATCTGATCTCAAGCACTTGAGCTTTGCAGTGGGTCACACTTCAGAGTGGGAACAACTGATTTGGCTCTCCCAGTGCCTGGACTACTCTCTAGGGCTGACAAAGCAGCCAAATCTGTCTCTGTCTCTAGCACTGAGCTGTTTCCTCATCTCCAGTGAGGGCCAAACCCATGTGCCTCAGCTTCCCTCCCTTACTACAGAAGCCCAGCAGCACTTACCCAGCAGTGCTTTGAAGTCTGTCAGAGTGAAACTAATGCCACCTGTAAGACCTGAGTGCCATTGCAACGTAATTATAATTCCCTTATTAACTGTGTCTTCTCCTTCTCCGCTGAGAGCTTTCTCTGCTGGCTTGCAGGAGAGCAACAGCGGGAGCCCTGCTGACACCATTGCTGCTCCAGGCCACGTCATTTGACTCACACCACCCTTCTGCACCATATTTCTTTCGGGAACGCGAGACACAGAGCGTGGGAAGCGCGGGGGGACCGAGCCATTGATCTTCAGCACTCAGACAAATCCCGTCGCGCTCGCTCCTGCTCCCTTGCTCTGCCCCTTTGTAGTCGTGACCTCTCCCTGGCGAGGCCAATCTTCTTGATGGCATTTCAGAGCTGACCAGGGCACTGAATGGAGAATTAGCCAGAACACAGCGCTCTTTGTTAAAACACTTCTTTTAATATATGTAAATGGGTCAGGTTGTTGTTCCAACCCCTACACCCACCAGGTATGGACTTTCCTCGAGTGGCAGAAGCCAGAGCGTAACCAAGCCCACGTTTCTGTGTGAAACACAAGCTGCATTCCTCCTTCATGGCCTTCCCAGCAGAGAAACATGACCACACAAGATAAAGCAACGAAACACGCGATATTTTGTGGGGAAAAGAATGCACTTTATCCTCTTTAAGAGGCCCAGGGTTTTCATACCATCTCTTCTTGCTGTCAGATTACTGCCTCTCAGCTGGCTTAGGGGTCTAAACAGGACACAACATCCCACAGTGAGAGCTGGCAGTAACCTCCAAACTCCAACAGATCCGGATGATTGTCATCGTTTTTCTGATATTCTTTTGTTCTTTACCTTCAGTGTGGTGACACTTGTTGTCCTGGATGACAATGGATTGGAAACCTTCATTCTCATGGGACTTCATTATCTCGTCATGCTTAGAGGCATGAAACTGATGTTTAGATATCTCCTGTTGTCTAAGATAGGAGGTAAAATATTCCTTCCAGACACTTAACTGCTACTGTGAGGTTCATGCTGGAGCTTCCTGAACGCAGGAACAGGGAATTAGGGCCCTCATTCACAGAATTGTCTCTTGAAGCACAGGACTTGTCCAGTGTCTCAGTTCACTTAGCCAATAAACAGAAAAAATTAAGGTTTGACAGAGAGGATACAGAAATCTTCCACACAAGCATGAAGGGAGCCCCAAGGTAGACCCCAGGCTTTCCTGCCATGGTATTTTAGTCACCAATTGTCTATTCCATAGCAGAATGCAATGGAGAGGAACCACCACAAGGAAAAGCAAGGTAGGATTTTGTTCTATGTGTCCCCAGTTCACTGCACAACACTATATTTTTGCTTTTGGTAGCAAACACTAGGGTGACCAGGCAACAAAGAAAGCAAAGAGAAGAAAAAAAGGAAGAGGAGGAGACAGAGGGGGAGGAGGATCAGAGGTTAAAGGGCACCCAGAGCCTTGTACAAAGCACTTTGCTTTTGATCTTGTCCTTGATCGTTAAGGTCCATCCCACTTCTACACAGTCACATGTCATATTATAGTTTGTTTTCTTGACAGAAAGAAATACAACACCAGAAATTTGTAGATATCGTCTCTCACGCACAAACCTGAATAAGGGTCACATTTCCAAAGAGGTCAGTGTCTATTATATCCTAAACTGAGAGCCCAGAAGATCTGCAGCTCTGCTTCCTGTGCGAATGTAGACGAGCAGTTTAGGATCCCACTCCCTCCACCATGCTCCATGTTGGCAAGTTTTTAAGCAAATTAGGCAAAGAAGAAGAGATCTCAAGGAATTAGCTTTACTACAAAGTTTCTGGAAGTTTATGTTAAGTAGAACAGAGAGAAAAAAAACCCTGTAAGTGTGTCCACTGAGAATAAGAATCGATCTGTGGGTTCATGTGCTATTAAATACTGGAGAAACACACACACCAGAGACCCCTTTAAATACCTTGACCATCAGAGAGCTTTCAAACAGAGCTCATACTTCCTTAAACACCAAAGTCAATCAACATCAAGACACAAACTCATAGTAAATCATAGCAAATCCTAGCTGCAATGCTCACAGGAACGTGGGGGTTTTTTCCCTTTCTTTTGGACAGCATACAAGAAACAAAAAGCTAGTTTCCAAACCATACAAATTTGAAGTGAGCAGCTGTTCACTAGGGAAGGACCCAGAGCTAATTACCGAGCTCGTCTAGCAACCTCCACACTAGGCTCACAGGATGATTCAGGTTGGAATGGGCCTCGGGGGAAGTCTGCAGCCCAAACCCCTGCTCCGAGCAAGGTCAGCTGTGGAGTCACACCAGGTTGCTCGGGGCTTGATCCAGCTGAGTCACAGAAGTCTCCAAGGATGGAGGCTACAAGCTCCCTGGGCAGACTTCTCCCACAGATCCCTAAGCTGTGATGCTCACGGACAAGAAGGTCTCAGTTGGTGGCAGGGGAATCACAGAAATATCACAGCCAGAGAGCCCCGGCTCATTCTCTCTTGGGGTTCCTCATCTTATCAACACTTATTAACACCCGAAGGACCAACAGCTTTGGCACAGCCCGGAATAAAACAGACATTAATTAAAAACATCTCTGCAAAGTGAAGTTCTCCGGGGAAAGTGCAGAGCACAGCCCCTTTCCCTGCAGCTGCATCAAGAAAAACCCACCCATTGCCCACAGTGATCTCAACTTCTAAATTTAAACTCGGAAATCAGCTGTCATTGGGAAAGCAACCTGGGTATTTTCAGCCGCCGAAGAGGAGGATTCCTGGCATAGCCTGGAGCTGCTCCGTCGCAATAACAGCGCTCCAGTGATCCGTGTTGCCTTATGTGGGAATTTGCCTCCGACTGGCACCGGGGAGGAGGGGTGCACGAGCAGGTCCAGCTGGTGTAAGGTGTGATGGGTGAGGCTTACTTCACATCCCCTGCCTTCCCAGGATACCATCAAGCCCTAAAAGGCCTCTGGCAAAACCAAATGCATCTAAAGAGTGGTTACTAGATCCAGACAACCTTGGTCCCTAACTCCAGCTAGGAAACAGCTGGATGGGTCCATAAATGCAGGTAGATGAGGTTACAGCCCAACACGGATGGGGCCTGGTCTCGGTAAGCCACAAGGTTCTCCCAGTCCAGGTATATTTACATAATATCTCCTACCTGACATATATATTTACATACTCATTCCCTACTTTCCTGCATGAATAGAGCCAGTTTCCAGCAACTTGACGTGCACTTTATGCAGTGAGGTAGAGAAAGCAGGAATAGAACAGTTTAGATCCTGATCCAAAATGGAAAAAGCTGCAACCACACTGTTATTGCAGCCCTGGTTTGGCTGTCTCAAAGCAGTTTCTGGAACTAATGGCGAGGTTCAGCTCTGCCCCAGTGTTGGAAGAAGCCCAGGTGCTAAAATTTTGATAGGATTAGTAAAAGAAGGTGGCTTGGTACAAGCAGAAGCTTTTTACTGCAAAGATACAACTGTAAGATGTAACCACGCAGGTGACAAGGAATCGGTGCTAATTTTCACTCCTGTTTTATTCATGAACTCCTTTACCTCTGTGGTTCATACCTTGCCAGAGGCAGCAATGAAGACCCATCCATGGGATTATTCTTGTTAATGAGTGAACAGGAAGGAGCACAGAATGACTCGGTTTCCAGACCAGGTTTCAGGGACTGTTGCTCAAAATAACTACTTATTTATCTGTGATTTGAATTTGTTGTAGTTGGGAACTCTTGTTTAATCTCACCTTTTATGTCGATTCCTGAGTTGTCACTGTTAGAGCACTGGCACATCTCAGTGGGACCAGAGTAGGGTAACAACACTAGTATGGGTCTTTATATCATTTCCCCCTACCTGCAATTCTCTAATCCTTTCCTTCACACAAAAACATGGCCCTGGTGACAGCTACCTCAGCACGAGGCATCTGAATTGCCTGATTTTGTACTTGCTCTAGACTGTATTGCAAGACTCTTCTTCATACCAGAGTTACGAAAGCGCCTGTGATAGAGTTGCTGATTCAGGTGTTTTTCTCATGTACCACACCTCAGAGATACACAAATGAAAGTTTACCCATCCCATTTTCACACTCAGCATCTCCCAGACCCTCTCTCCCTCATTCACTGGGCTCGTGGAGATTCTTCCTCCGTGGAATGAGAATTGTGATGCTCCTAGGAAGGGGGCTCAAAACCGAAATCATAGAACCACTGAATCATAGCATAATTTGGGTTGGAAGGGACCTTAAAGATCATCCAGTTCCACCCCCTGCCATGGGCAGGGACACCTTCCACTAGCCCAGGTTGCTCCAAGCCACGTCCAACCTGACCTTGGACACTTCTAGGGATCCAGGGGCAGCCACAGCTTCTCTGGGACAACCTGGGCCAGGGCCTCACCACCCTCACAGACAGATATTCCTTACCAATATCCTATCTAATCCTGTGCTCTCACAGTGGGAAGCCCTTCCCCCTTGTCCTGTCCCTCCATCCCTTGTCCCAAGTCCCTCTCCAGCTCTCCTGGAGCCCCTTTAGGCACCAGAAGGGGCTCTCAGATCTCCCTGTGGCCTTCTTTTCTCCAGGCTGAAAACCCACAGCTCTCCTGGTCTTTAAAATGTAGATTCCGCTTCCCCTTTATCCTTCATTGTCTCTTTCATCTCCAAGAGCTCACACTGAAGAATGCCACAAGCCCAGTCTTGGCTTCTTGGGTCTTCAGTCCCACTCAGCCATCCCTGAGTGTCGGTACCCAGAGCTCACTTTTCCCTCTGTCTTCCCTCCCAATTTAAGATTAAATTTCTCAGTGATGTCCCAGACTTCATCACTCTCCCTCCAAGACCCACTCAGAGCCACGCAAGTGTCTCCCCCTCCCACCAGTGTCAGGCTCCACACGCCCTGGTAGTGGAGACATCAGGGGAAGCCAAACCACAGGGACAAGCACTGGATGGCAGCAATGCCAAGAAACTTGGAGATTTCCTGTTGCAGCACCTATGGAAAAGGAACAACTTATTTTTTCCTTCTTGTGCTCCCGTTAATTCAAGCTGAACACTCCCTGGTGTTTCCTGTCTCGGCAGAAACTGCATTTGCTGTATCCAAAACCCTCTTGAAAAAAAGACACAAGACAGTCATATCCCATCAAGGTAGTTGCCCATGGATGTTTTCTGGGATCAAATAGGTTGTAGTTGTACTATTTCATCATGAGTAATTCTCTCCATCCTACAAGAAGCGATCTCAGGTGATCTCAATATTTTTATTTATTAAATAAAAAAATTATTTAGATTATTTCAGAGTTTCTTGAAGACCACGTAATTTGCTACCAACAGAAATAGTCAGATTTCAGAAACTATTTAGAAAACCTTGCCTTCAGTAAATGAATCTCAGTACACCCCAGAAGTCACATCTACCAGTTATCAGAACCCACACCCCTTTGTAAGCACTTGTGTATTAACTAAAAAACTCCCAAACCTCCCAATATTAAATGTAGCTACTAAGTGCTTTAAAAAAAAAATATCTTTTTACTTATTTAAGAACTTAAAAACTTTTGGGGGGAAGGTGTAATCCATTTTGGAAAGCTTGGTCCACATTTCTGAACCTGCTGATAAAGTTTACTGTAGTTGTGCTAAAGGATCTGTCATTTCCCTGAAGGGATGCAGAAGGTATTTCCATACTAAAAAAGTTGTGAATGCAACTTTGTGTCTATACTTAAAACATACTAAATGCCTCATTTTTAAAAATTATAGAGCTGAATAATTTTTGCAACTTCATTCTATCACATCCCAATAATTCTTTCTTCCCATAAACCAGAAATATTCTTATTTTCTCTTGATTTCTTGAAACAAGGAGACTTCATACATCATTTGGCAGCTCTGTGCAAGCAGTTTGTACTTGAATTTCCAGAAACACAGCGTGTTATTTACATTGCCAGTTGCAAAACATTTTACTGTGTAAAAGCTCCCTTAGATTTCACCAATCTTTGCCTTTTTTTTTTTTTTTTTTTTTTCTGAATAAACAGACCCTGAAGGCAAGAAGAACACTGCAGGAAAGGAAAATAGTTGGGCTCCTCTTAGAGCTGGAGGTTAAACACAAATTCCACACTCACTGCTGGCTTAGGTTGATAAATTTGCTGGGATTTCAAGACGCAGCCCCAAAATTCCATCTTCCAAGGGACAGTGTTGATGCACAAGGTTATATCTGTCTTTTCATATGGCATTTCCCCCTGGAAAATGTGTTGATTAGCCCTCAGTTTGTAGAAAATGAACTTCTCACTACTGTTCTCCTGCCCTGTGAAAGTCTTGGAGGATTTTCCAAGGAGGTGGTTGGGAAGGAGAACTGGCCAAGCATAAAGTTGTTGTAGCACTCAAATACAAAATCACACATCCCACATTTCTTTTCTGCTCCCACTCAAACACTGCTCTCATCACAGGTATCAGCTCTGTCAGAACATCCACCCCTTTCCAGCTCCTTTCCAATGGGAGCCACAGTTTTAGGGAAAAGTTATCCCTGGAAACACTTACTGGAGTGTGTGAACATCCACGCTCATTTTTCTTCAGGGAAGCCAGGCATTATTAAATGGGAAATGCCACACAGTTGCTGAATTAAGAGTCCATATTCCACATTTACAAGTCTTTAGAAACAAAACAAGAGCTTGCAGTAAACTAACCCCATTGGAATACGTAGGGAAAAAAAGGAAAAAAACCCACCCTCCTGGTATGTATAACTGTAGAAATAAGACACAACACCAGAAAAACCTCCAGAAGGCTCATTTTTAGCTCTAGAATTTCACATTTCCAAAAGGCACAGCTCGCCCCACATTCCCACCCCTGCAGAGGGGGGAGGAGAAGCTGGAAGTATGTGGCAGACATTTGCATCTATATTCTGCAAGTGGCAGATGCAAAGGAAGGGATTCATTTCCCCTAACATAAGCCATCTAAAAATTAAATGGCTGATAGTCATCTTGGATTCTTTTTAAACACAGATTAAAATAGCTGCTATGTGCAGGTCTGCCCTGCCTCTCTCCCCAGAGATTACAGAAAGCACTCAAGTGCCAAACTTAAACAGGGGGCTGAAACTAAACCGAAGGTATCCCACCCTCAGCACAGTTCCTGAATGCATGGTCTGTATCCAAAGCGTACTGGAATTCCTGGAAAAATCAGAGCTGTAATTCTGGAAGGGTGTTTTAGTCCTCTGCTGCTGCTGCCCAGGGATTTAGGGAGGTCAGGATGACCTGGGGTGCTGTGGCAGCCCATTGGAGAGACCTGCATCCAGCATCTTCCAGGAGAGCACATCAGTGCCTTTTTCCTTTGGTTCAAACGGAAAGGCAGACGTGGAAGCAAACAAGGTGCTTGTGCTCCCACCCTCTCTGCCAAGATTAATCACTTGGGATATTTTTACTGTTAGATATTGCTGACCCCTGTGAGGGCAGCATCGCTCTGAAAGCACTTGAATGAGCAATACTGCAGTTCAAAGGCAGGAACTACAGTAAAACCCACCAAAATGGTCCAACAGGGGAGAAAAAAAAAAAAAAAAGAAAAGAAAAGAAAAGAAAAGAGTTTAAATGCACCCACGATCTCCATTTTTCATTGCACTGTAACAACCACAAAAGCAAGCGAGCTTGTGCATGCATGTGTACATGCACAGAACCAGGAGAGAACAGAGCCTGACCAAACCAGCTTCTCCTCCTGAGAGCAGCACACCACACGACCCTCGGGGCTGTATTTGGGCACCTGAGGCAAAGGGTGTCCCATGAACAGCATCCCCAAGCTGCGGTGCGGTAGTGTAGGTGTGTGCAGGGTGCTCTGGGGAATGTGAGAGCAGCACTACAAGCCCCCACCTGCCAGAAAAGCACATCCATGAGACATTTGGAGATCTAAGGGGTGGGAAGTAGAAGTCCTGGAAAGGAGCCCCCACTTTTATTGCTGAAGTCTTGCACTGCAAACCCAACACAAGGTTCCCCAGCGAGGGCTTTGCCCTTTGTGGGTCTCATATTTGGCATCCAGCTGTCAGGGGAAGGTGTGTGGGGAGCAGGGTGGGAGCAGGTAGGAGAGGAAGCTCATCTGCTTTTTGGGGGTTTTTTTGCATGGTAGATGCTGGTTTTCCACGCAGGCTGCCAGCTCCACGCGGAGTTTTATTTTTCTAACACGTTCCTCTGAGAAACAAAGGTTCGACGCAAAACGCTGCCCCTGACGAAACGTGGAAAGAGCCCGGGCTGGCTCCCGGTGACTGCAGCTATTCATCTGACTAAGCAGCATTTGACATTTGGGCTTGGTGGGTCTCAAGTTTCCCTCTAGTAAGATATGGGCTGACTCCGGCGCAGCCAATCTCGGTCGGAGCCTGCGGATGGTGCCGGAGGGAACCACGCACACATCCCGAACGGCAAAGCCCGGCAGTGCGTAAACGCGGGTCCAGCGAGCCTGACCTCAGCTGCACCGGAGCCGTGGCACCACTGCCCAGTCCTCCTGGACATTCTGCGGATGCTGCTCGGCTGCAAATTCCGCGTTCCCCCTCCCGCCCTCCTCCCCCTCCCTCAATTCTTAGTAACTTATTTTTGCATCTCTCCCCCCCCAAGTTCCGGGAGTTTTGTGTTTCCTGTTGCCGCGTGTCTTCTGTTGTAATCGGAGGCAAGTGGAAGCCGTTTGACAAGAACAGCATTCGATTTCCCAACCCCGGTTGAGCTTGGTGCAACACAACCAGCGGCATAAAGGGAAATCCTTTCTGTCAGCCAGAGTTTCAGAATAAATCCACGCAAATTGAAATCGTACCAAAAGTGACAGGCTTGCCGAGAGCTGGCTGCATGTTGCAAGGAGGCTGTGAGCTGAATCCACAACTCAGACATGTCCTCTCCGGATGGAGAGAGTCCAAGCCAGACAACAATACCACAGTCCAGTCTTCTGGGAGGTGTAATCCACAAAAAATCCGTCTCTGGGTGGATGTGTCACTGCCCAAGCACAGCAAGCCAGCTGGAAAGAGCTGACATGACTGCCTTTGATGCCTAAAGCATTAAGTATGATTTGGTAGAGACATTTTGTGGTACTGGGAAGATCTACAAAATCCTTTGAGCTTTGCATTTCTGTGTCTTTGCCTTTTGTCCTCCTCCTTCCCACCCCAAAATTGTGCTTTAACTACAAGCAAGGACAAACACAGGGGAACTGCAGGGTAAATAACATGAACACTAAAATAGGTGCCATTATAAGTCAGGGTTCTTAAAGCATTACCTGTTCCTGATGCAAGTACTACAATCCTCGTCTACAAAATTTAAAACAGATTTGTACTACACAGTTTTCCAATGAGTAAAAATCCCTTATCATCTCCTTATTTTCACATGACTGTTCCTTGCAACATTGTCACAGTCTCCCAGCTCCTAACAGGGCCCACTTGTCACCCTCGCTTCCACTTCTTGAGCCCTCCAATGAGTGGCAATGAAACTTGCAGAATTCGTTGCATAACTTGCTCAAAAGCAGTTAGGAACCAATGTAAATACATCTCTTGGATGACAATAAGCCTCTATGAACCCTGAAGTCCCAACAGGCATCCACTCACTCGAAAAATTGTATAAGGACTCTGACCCCAGGCCCACTGAAATGAGTCTGGGAAAAAAAAAAATGAACTCCAGACCACAAGTGCTGCAGAACACTGTAAAGACATGGTTTGTAAACTTTATTTGCCACCTATCCCCATCCCTTGCCTTCAAGAGGTGGATGGCCTCGTCCAAGGCTGGTTTTCCCCATGGCACCTGGCTGGCCAAGACCTCAGGCAAAGCTCAGCTTGGCACAGAGCCATCTATTTGTCAGAGAAGATGCTGAGGCCCTCCTAAACAGGGCCACATTGTGCCTGCCTGACAGCCCTGTGATCTGCGTGATAAGCCCTGTGATGTGACTGCAGGGATACACAGGTTTCATGTGTGCTGCAGGTTGTCACAGTCCATGCAAGATCTGGCACGTTCCTGAGCACAAAGTACACCCAAGATACTCATCTCCTCTGCAAACACCAGCTGGGCCTTCCCAGAGGCCGCTTTGAGAGTGTTAATGTGGACAAATATGGGTAAGAACAGCCCAGCCCCAGGTGCCCACATGAACAGCGCTGTAAGAGCAGCTACACGGGAAACTCAGGGCATCTTGAGGGGAAAAGTGGGGTCTCACCTCTCCCAGATCATCCTAAAGAACCTCTGCCAGGTGTGAAAGTGCTACAGGTCGCCCTGATCTTCTTCTGGCGCTCTGCTTGGCCGAAGGCAGCAGCCCCAGAGTGCTGAGACTTGGATGAATACTGTCCATCCGTCTCATGCCAGGCAGGAAGTGGAGGAGCTGTGGGTGGAGATGGAGCAGGTAGAACCAGTGCACGCCACCTGCCAGAGAGCTGGTGCTGAGTAAGACCCAAGACCCAGTCCAAAATAAACAAAAGGAGAAACCACTTCTCCGAGGAACAGTCTGTCCATGCTGTTGAAACCTCATTACAGCAGAGCAGCCCCATCCTGACAGGCACGTCTGCTGTTTTGGAGGGTGCACACTCCTGGGCTTGGAGCACACCTGGGAAATGGAATAAAGAGGGCAAACCCAGGAGAATGGCCATGCCTTGTGCCACAGGCTGATCTCGAGTGCTGCATATTTGCTCCCACTGTCTTTAGTATTTGTGTATTTTAGTATCTGTAACAAATGAGGGTAGAGCCCTTCCCAAATCTTCATTCACGAAGCCTAGCCATGATTCTAGTATGGTCTTTAGGCACATGGGGTGACTCTTGGGGATGTGCCTGTGCAGGGCTAAGAGCTGGACTCGGTGATCCTTGTGGGTCCCTTCCAGCTCAGCATATTCTGTGATTCTGTATTCACACGTAGGGGAGGAGGGACTGCCACAAATCCAGCCCTGGGTACTGGCAGTGGCATAATTCTGCATCTCACAAGAAAGAAAGGTTCAAGTTTTTCCCTCCTCGTTCCCCAGGAAGGCTACAAGCTTTAGTACCTGTGTTTTTTTGTCTATCCTGCAGGAAGATGAGCAGGTTTAACCCTGCCCCATGGGCAAGCAGTGGGCTTGTACAGTAAGGCACACTGCAAGCTGTACAAACACCACCTCTGACACCTCCCTGGAGGGCAAGAACAAGACAGGGTGCTCAGTTCAAACTGTCCTTTAAAATCATATGTAATTTTTCATTATTCTAGCACTGGACTGTTCATCTACCATACAACCTTAGGGTTGAGACTGGAGGAGTCCCACCACACTTAGCACCTATTCATACAGGTGCATAACTGTGCAATAGCAGTTGCAAAAATTTCTACCATCCAGGCATTGAAATCTGAAATGGGAAGAGAGGGATCTCTTTTACTTCTTCCCAGCACAAGGAGAGCTTGGAGAACACTACCAAGAAGCCTGCAAAAGCCAGAGATACCTCAGCTCATGTGCTACATGGCCACCAAACTATCACTGTACACACACCTCCAACAAGCAGCTCCATAAATCACATTAAACACTTTTAGAAATACAGTTGCCATCACTAGAATGTTATTTTCCCTGTGAAGAGTCCTCTCTGTTTTTCTATCACAAACTCACGGTAGAAAGGGGCATGGGGAGCTCCAGTTGCAAGTTTTCAATCAGATTAACAAATACCTTGATGAACTTCAGCATATTCCTGGTGGTTGATGTCCTAAAGGATTTTATTTATATCAAATACATGCTTTAAACAGCTGATAGTCACTCCAAAACATGTCAAGCTGACCCCTGTACTGGCCTCAAAGGGGCTCACAAATCACAAATTTATGTAATAAATAAAAACTTCCCCGAGGACAAACAACAGACTGTAAAATGATTTCGTTTAGCAACTGCTGAGAACACTCATTTCCTAATCAGACTTTGTGAACGCGGCACACACCAACTTAACCTTATCTCACCTCATCTGGGATTCAGACTATGTGCTCACACAGCAGTTGTGCCACTGGAGAAGCTCAGCGGGGCCTCAAGTGCCAGGTCAGGGTGAATCAAACAGCTGCACAGAGCAGTGAGGACCCACAGGCACCCCTAAACCTGCAGGGCACAGCCACAGCCACATTTCTGGGAGCTGAGGAAGCTGGGCTCCAAATGCTTCCTCTGGTGGCCTGGGCCCCATTATCAGATGCAGGTCAGGAGCTGCTTCAGCTGTCACTGCTGCAGGTGACTGATTTGAATATCAGGTCACACCATGGAGCTCCCCACCTGCAGCCTGGCATTGGCCAAGGCCAGCAGGAGAGCTCAGTTGCTCCACTGCACATTGGGAAAGGCCCATCTAGCGAGGCTGGTGCTGGAATAAGCTCGAGGGTTGGAATGGAAAATGGGATGAGGGCCGTGAATTTGAAAGCCAGGGATTTGACTAATTGTTTGACACGTACCAGATTCTGACACCCACTGTGTGCAGTGTGCTACAGCCTTGTACCAGGCATTTGGTACCACCCCTCTGCCCCAAATCTGGAAACATACAAGGCCAGGTTGGGTGGGACTCTGAACAACCTGATCTATTGGAAAATGTCCCTGCTCATTGCAGGGAGGTTGGATTAGATGTCCTTTAAAGGTCCCTGCCAATCCAAACCATTCTATGATTCTATGGCCAATCCCAGCACTATCAGTGGTAAACAATGGTTTAACAGGGTAACTCGCACAGGAAGGCATTTCAGAATTTTAATGCGCTTTATTTCCTGGAAAAGCAATTTCCTAATGCTCAACTTCTACCCAGCCTAATAGCTCTGCTCTCAAATTCTGCTCAGGGCTTGACCTAAAGACAGTCTACTGACTTGAGCTCAAACTTTGCACAAGGGAGTATGTTGAGGAAAGCATTAGGAAGGGGGATAGTGAGGAGCGTGGCAATCCAGCCTTTGGGTGCCTGCTCTGCAGTTTTGCATCTGATTTCCAAATATCTCTTGTACTCATGCAGTATGTTCCTCAGATCCATGGATGGGAGACAACAACCTCGTCTAGTGGAAGGTGTCCCTGCCCATGGCATGGGGTTGGACAAGAGCTGTGGGTTTTAAGGTCCCTTACAAACCAAACCATTCCACAATAGGGGACCACCTGCAATGTCAGACCAAACCAGAGAATCTCCTGACACACAAAAATCTTGTTTCTGCTGTCCTTAAGAAGTAGGCTGAGGGATAACAGTAAGCTCACCACACTTACAGCAATCTCATGGAGAGGCCCAGTCCAGCAGAGGCACATCTATCACTCTGGTTGCCTTGTTGTCCCCAAACACTGTCCCCACTAACTGCACAAATGTCCAACCCACACATACTGTGAACAAGGGGAGAACAGGGATGCAAAGGAATAAGAGAACACCGCTATATGTTTAGAGCGCCCAAGCTACTTATCCTCCATCATGCTTACTGGAGTCACTGACACTCCCCCTTCCCTCCCAGGAGAGTCAGTAAAAGGTCTCCGAAGTGATTCAGACTGGAATCACACAGGTGGCAGCAACATACCACAAATTCCTTGGGTTTGATTGGTTCTCGAGTGATTCTCAGGGAACCTATTTTTAGGCCTGCAATTGCATTTTTCCACGGCCCTCCATCACCCTGCCTCCCACCTCAGTCCTGGGAAAGGCTAAAGACAGAGACCAGTCCTCCAGCACAAGAGACAAACAGAACTGAGCAAGGAACACACCTGCTCTGAAGTAGAAGAGTCACAGGCCTCCACTGAGGTATCTGGAAGCTGTTTTAAGAGAAAGCAGAAGCACAGAGCCCTGAAGCACACACTTCTGCCCAGAGCACCAGGGCTCAGGGCTCCCAGCCTCCAGGGCACCGTTACCTCCAGGGTAATGCCAGAGGCAGGACATCCCTAGTCCTGGCACACAGCACCTGAACCTCACCTTTTTTTTAGAAATAGGATTAATGAATAAATAGTAGTGTCTGTGTAGGGTAGTTTTGTTCTGTGTCCAGCACCTGCCACAGTCAGTTCTTGATTCATATCCATCCTTGCCCTTTCTCTCAACTTCAGCCTACTCCATACTCAATATCTACCCCATACCCTACTCCATACTCAGTCTGCTCCGTGTTCTACTTCCTTACTGTCTCCTGAATTTGCAGTTATTTGCAGACTGACACTTGCCACTGTTAGAGGAATAGTCATAAATATTCTGTTTCTTGCTTACTTCAACCTCACAGGCTTTTCTCCAAATCAGTCATATTTTTTATCATTCTACTAACTGCAGATTTGCTGAACCTCAAAGTTTCATTATTACTCTTCTGGTGATTTAGAAGTTTCTGGACTCTGTCAAATGTACTTCTACTAAAACAAGCACAACTTTAGTCTTGTGTAGGTGAGAAACTTCAGCCTAGTGAGCGTGAGAAAAACCTCCTGAAAATTAGCTATTTCATGGTCAATTCAACAATTATAGTTCCAGTAAATAGAACTTCTCAATGCTCTGCCATCCCTTCAGTTCTCCCTTCTGTGTTTAAATTATGTTGTCTTCTGCTTCACACTCTAGATTTTGCAAATCCCTTTCTAAGACCTGAAAAAAAATCTCTATTTATAAATGACCACAGCAGAGGGGAAAACATTGTAGTGTAAAGCACTCTTTCAAGCAAAACAAAAAGCCCAATGATTATATCATGTGTATCTTACACTAGAGTTAAATGTTTATAAAGAGGGATTAATTTTTTTTCTCCCTGGCAACAGCTATAATAAATACACTGCTAGAGAAAATATGTGAAATAGAAGACATGCACTCAACACTGAAGGAACATGTTTGGATATAGCACAGGAACTTGCAGAAGTATCTAACACCATAAAAACTCTGAGCTTTCAGCTTGCTGTCTGTGCCAAGATCTCTCAAAGCAGAACTTGAGTGAGTTTTCCTTTGAGATGTGGTCAGATGGAGTTTACAAGCTCCACTAACCGATTAGTTGGTAACAGGAATGATAAACATTTCACATAGGTTATCAGGCAGCAACACAGAAATGAAGGCACAAAACTTTCCCCTCTTTTGCCTCCTGCAACCCTATACTTCATAGTATAGAAGTATATACTACCCAGCAAGGCCAGTCTGTGCCCCACTCCACCCCCATGGTCAGGAATTTGTTCTGCCCTGCTTTTGGTGTCCAGGTTGGGCACCACAATCTCTCCAGACTGGCTCCTTAACTCTACTGAGCTTCTGTGCAACAGCTCCCTGCCTCACTGATTTTCAAAGAGATTAAAGCCCTGGTTTCACAATCATTAATGGTACATTTGGGCAATTCCTAGTCTCAGAGAAAACACACTCGGCCCAGGTAGGGTGTGAACACACAACCCTGCTTCTGCTGACTCAGAGCAAGAGCATGACCACCAGGGGGAAAACAATAGCTGCTCTGGCTTAACACCTGCCACGAGGAATTTATCATGCTAACAATTTCAAATAGCTGTGGATTAACAGCCTGAGATTACACCTGATCTGCCCTGCAATTCCTACAGCTCCAGCGTTTTGACCGAGCATCACTAGGTCTACAAATGGAGTTCTCAAACAGCAGCCTTGAATAAGTTAAAAAATGTTACCTTTCGCTCTTGGTTTTGATCTTGGTTCACCTTCCATGAGAACTACTTACCCATTATAAAGCCAAAACCAACAATCACAAGTTTAATTCCTACTTAACTCATGCTCCAATCTACCTCTTCAACTTAATTTTTCATGTAAACGTCCCAAAGTCAGCAAAGACATCACCAGCATTGAGTGCCTTGTAACTGTTTTTAGAAGAGGAGAACTGCACCTCCGTTACTAAACCCTTAGCTGGGGAGCTCTCAAAAGGATTCAATTCCCCTCTGATCCCCCTCAGCATCCCTGTGAAGCATCCAGTCAGACAATCTCACAGACTTTGGCAGGTGGAGAGGCAAGACAGAGCCCTGCCCAGCTTAACAGCATCACACCAGATGGAAAACGTCTGGATTTACAGATGGAGGAAGAGCTTAATAGAAATGGTCTCACAATGAAGTGAGACTTCCCTGAAAATGTGCAACTTTAGGAGGTTCAAGATGTAATTTTTTTATATATAGAATTCTCCACAACACTCCATCTTAATTACTGGAGCTCCACTAGCAGCATAACAGAACTGCTTATATATAATCCAGAAGGGAATGCAACAGGTAAATCTATCTCTGTCTAGCCTCTGTACCTTCTCCTTCTCTCTCACATACAGTCGTTTAGGATTAAGGTTTAATGGCTTTTCTTGTGCAAAAAGGAATCACAAAGTCTAATCTCCTCTTCACCTTCTGTCAGACACAGCCCTCCAGACATCATTCTCTCAAACTTACAGTCCACTCTGCAAAACAACGAATGCTTTCTAACAAACGCACTTGGAATCCAGCAGCACCACACGCTCCGGGGAGCAGAGCAGCAAAGGCATGTTGGTATCGTGGCATTTGCCTGCTTAAAACACATAAAAGGAGAAATGGGACCTGAACTTTCAAGTGTTTCAGTTTCAAGTTTAACCCAGCCAGCACTTAGGAGGAAGGCCGTGCCACCACAAGGAGTGCAGATGCCTTTGTAAGGCAGGGAGATATGTAGGGTGTTTAAAACGCTCCACCCAGTGGCAGGAAGCTACACCTACCTGTGTGAATAAATCCTGCACGGTTTTACACGGGCAAAAAATGCTTTTCACACATGCTTCCCCCTCCCCCAACCCTATTTCAAAAAAAAAAAAAGAAGAAAAACAATTAAAATTTCCATTACATTGAATAATAGAGACCACACACATAAACAATACAACTGAGCCCAAAAGGAAAAAAAAGTATGCACTTGGTACAACCAAAATATGTGATTATCCCTCTAAAATCGAACACATTTCTTTCTTATCTTCTGCTCCTCCCAGGACACTATTAAATTCCCCTAATTCTGATTGCTCACAGCAGAGATGTCTTCGTTTCCCAAAGGCAGAAACACAGTCCTACCATTGTTACATCAGGGAAATCAGAGAACATAGCTGGGAATTATCTCCAGGAATCAGGTATTGCTGCTGTTATTCTGTAATAAATGATTGGACTTGCTAGTAAAGACAAGCTCAGACCAAAACCTCAAGCCTTGGCACCTCCTCTGTATTGTGAAAGATCGGCTCAGGAATCAAATATCAATGCTTGTGCTCACCTTTAGTAATAACTTGGTAAGAAAAAGCCAGTATTTTGTATCCCTGCCCAATATAGTCTTTAGGGTCCGTTCCAACCCAAAACATTCTATGGTTGTATGACTCTATATTCTAATGCACAGTAAACTGTGTTTGTGCATGGCCCAGCACAGGACGTGGCTTTGCCCTTCTGGGAATACTGTACTCTAGGTTTAAAAGTGAAGTCAGGACCTACAGAAGAAGAATGCAGCATACTCCCCCCAAACCCAGAGAATCCATGCACCTTTCAGAAGGAGGACTCCCCTCTGAATACAAAGTCATTGACAACTCAGGAACTGGTAGCTTATGCAGAGGGGTTGTCAATGGTCTCAACCATGGTTTAACTGGCACAAAGTAGATTTAAACTAGAAATTAGGAAGAAATTCCTAGCTGTGAGGGTGGTGAGGCCCTGGCACAGGTTGCCCTGAGAAGCTGTGGCTGCCCCTGGATCCCTGGGAGTGTCCAAGACTGGGTTGGACAGGGCTTGGAGCAACCTGGTCTAATGGAAGGTGTCCCTGCCCATGGCAGGGGGTGGGATGGGATGGGCTTTAAGGTCCCTTCCAACACAAATCATCCACGCTTTTACAAACACAACACTCTGAGCTTGGTGACCTCAGCTGGATGCTGTGGAAGAAGTTGTATGTATTAGAACTGTCCCATGACTTCATGGGAAAAGATTTCACTCTTTCACTTCAGTGTGGCAAAGCTCTTACAGGAAATGAACAGGATAAAAATGGAATGATATGGGAATAAGCAGCTGGCTTACACAGCAAAGAAAGGTTACTAGCAACATGTACAATCATCTGTGCTGATAACACACTTGTCGAGATATTTGGAAGCTGCAGCTTACATATAAAAGTTACCTGGAAAATGAGGTGGACATCATGATGCACATTGCAGGAAATACACAATTATTCAGGACAACCAAATACAGCTCTCACAGCTAGAATTACACATGGATCTCAAAGATCTGAGTGATAAAAGGGAGAAGTGAAATATTATGTGCATGAAGGGAATTATTCTTTACTGTACATACACAGTGATGAGCTCGGAAAGAACTTTTATTACACAGAGATGAGAACTTGGAAAAACCGTGTCCAGTTCTTCGAAGATGAGAATTCAGTGATGATATCCACAGACAAGAAGGTAGAGGGAATTAGTTATTGGTTATTATGGAAGGAACTAAGAACAGAAATCCTCCTGCAAAACGATGTGGCAAAATCCACGTGGCAACTGTACTTTGAACAGTGAAACCCCAGTAACCCTAATTTACTAAGAGCAGAAAGAGGAAAACATATACTGTATTAAATGAACATCTGGTTTGCTGCCTTGTGGCAGCTGGGTTGGGTTTTTCTTTTTAATCCATATAAACAGCACCAAATATCTCTACAGTTGTTAAACACACTGCATCCATAAAAACCCCTGGAATGGTGACCAACATACTTCAACCGTTATCCACCAGTTGTAACAACACTTGCCTTGACCTGAATTTCTGGCTAGGCTAGCCAGTCAAGTTTTGGAGTTTCAAACCTCCCAGCTTTCATAATCATGTCACTCCAGTGGAGTGGCAAGAGGTTGTTGTACATAAGGAATACTTTGACAGTGGACAGAGGATGAGGAGGAGTAAAGGCTGAAGTCTTTGCTACTGTTTTAGTCTTGTGGAGAGGTGCGTGCTATCTCTGACAGGGATCTCTCCAGCTGTGAATGTCTCACGTAGACATCCACATCAGAGCAAGCTGCAAGGTGCAGCGAGCCTAAAGGGCTTCAGTGAGCACAAAGACCTCATTTCATCCAAACGTCGGGTCCATTCTGTCAAACGATTCGTAACTTGAACTCCAGCACCTCTGAGAGGCCTGACAGCTTCCTCAGAGGTACACTTCCCAAACTGGCTAAGAACAGCCCCACATGAAGTGATCCAAGAAATATGGATGACACTATCAGAGAAGTGAAGAAATGAGTTGCTGTTATCATGCAGCAACACAGATGCTGGGAGATTTGCTAGAGATTTCTAGAAACTACCTAGTAAACACCAGTTATTCCTCAGCCAGGAAAAACAGTCTCTCCAAAAGTCAACACTGATTTCCCAAAAGTAACAATTTTTAGGGTGGTTTTTTACATTTAAAATAAACACATAAAGAGAACACCAAGCCCTTTATTTTTTTTTTCCTGTTATATTTATTGATCTTCTAGGAGGCACAATGGAAATTTCAGCTTTTGTTCATTTTCTCCTCCCTTGCAAAGCACCAGGGTACAGGTTAATAGTCATCAATCTACAATCAATATTTTAGAAGGTCTCTGATCACATTTTCACATTTCCTGATAATAAAAGAGGCACATGTGCCAGTAGCTAAAATAAAAATGATTTAAGCAATACTTGCTTAAAAAGCTGCACTGACTGCTATTTTAAGGCAGGTTTGGTGAAAGTTTGACAAGCAATATCCCCATGAAATGAAAATAATTTTTCCTAAAGAAACACATTAACTTTGATTGGAAAAAAGGCTTTTAGGAAATACTTCATCAGTGTGTAATTATATTGATGTTGCACTTCCTTTAGTTAGAAAGACATCGACAAATCTTTTCTGTTCGGAATTCTGACCTCTCAGTTCTTCCTTTACCTTGCAGGAAAGGCAAGCAGTGATGGTCTACCGTTGCAGAAGGCAGGGGTTTCTCAGGGCATCAGTAATTCGGGCCAGGCTGAGTCCCCAGGATCACTCAGGCTGTGTTCTCAATGACAACAGCAATACCTTGTCCACCGCCGATGCAGGCCGACCCCACCGCGTATTTCCCACCACGACGCCTGCACACAGAAACCAACAGTGAAAATCACTTACATTTAAGAAACCACAGTAGCTCCTGTCCTGATTTTATGAAAGGAAAGTAGCCATCAGCTGGATATTACTAAAGATGACGTTTTAGAATGTGTATGTTGTTCTTTTTCTAGAAAAATATCATGAAATATTACTGTAGGAAACCAATGACTTTAAAGCCCATCTCATTCCACCCCCCTGCCATGGGCAGCAACACCTTCCTCTATCCCAGGTTGCTCTAAGTCCTGTCCAACCCAGCCCTGGACACTTCCTGGGTAGTTTTTAAACTTCCTGAACACCACCGAGGTAATTTTTAAAACCTAAGTTTCCTACAGCCACACTCCAAGAAACGGTTTTCTAGAAGGTGCAAATTTTCTGGGGCTTTATGGTTGAACACTAAGACAGAGTTGCAAGTACAAGCAAAGAGATACAGCAATCTCTGCCCTGAGGGGAAATATCAGAAAAGGAAAATTCAAATTAAAATGTTGCTAAGCATATCAAGCAAGCCAAAAGAGTCAGAATTTCTGCAAATGAAGAGAGAAATGAAAGGAGAAAGAAGGTGACTTTAAAGCCTTTTAAAGTACCCCTTCCAGTACCTAAAGAGGACTGAAAAGGGATTTTGAAAAAGGGCCTGGAGGGACAGGACAAGAGGGAATGGCTTCCCACTGCCAGAGGGCAGAGTTAGATGGGATATGGGAAAGGAATTCCTGGCTGTGAGGGTGGTGAGGCCCTGGTACAGGTTGCCCAGAGAAGCTGTGGCTGCCCCTGGATCCTTGGAAGTATCAAAGGCCAGGTTGGACAGGGTCTGGAGCAACCTGGGATGGGTAAAGGTGTCCTTGCCCATGGCAGGAGGTTGGAATAAGATGATCTTTAAGCTCCCTTCCATCACAAACAGTTCTGTAATTCTGCTAAATGCACCATGTTAAGAAAAGAACACACTTTGCTCAAAGGCCATTTCAAAAAAGGAAACCTTCCCACTGACTCCTGTGAGCTTGGATCAGATCTAGATGAAGCAAAAAAAAACCTGTAATGACAACGGAATGGAATATGAGGCAGGTGCAGGAGCTGGACTGCAGCACAAAGGTGACAAATTCATACAGAAAGCGGTACATTCCAGTGAGGAGGGTTTTAAGCTGATCGACTGGAAGAGTTTAGTCACGCTGAATCCAGGCTAAAAACCTTTTGTAGGCAGAAATACCTCAGCACTGCATTCTCTCAGCTGTGTGCATACCTCAGCTCGTGAACCAGATGAGCTGTGATCCGCGCCCCCGAGGCACCCAAAGGGTGACCGATAGCGATGGCACCTCCGTTGACGTTGGTCTTCTCAGGGTCAAGGCCCAAAACTTTTTCGACAGCCAGATACTGAGGTGCGAATGCCTCATTCACCTAAAGCACCATGAGAAACGATCCAGTTTGTACAAGAGCTTTCAGCAGCATGTGCACACGCAAGATTAAAAGAGGTGAACTTCTCCACCGGGTCATTTTGAGAAAAATATTAAACACTGTTCATAAAAGCATACTTAAGTCAACTTACAAAATGTCAATCCAGTCCCATTAAATCAAAATACTAAGCAAGTATGACGTATACATTATAAAAAAAGGTATATTCTGATGCAGTGTGCCCAGGAAGAGCCTGTTCCTCTGACAAGAAGAGGCCCTGTTCACAAATGGAGAAGTGTGACTAACTAAAAACATGAACAGTCCAGCCAGCAGAGTAACATGTCATGTCACATGAGGGTATTTTTATTCCATGGAATGCTATCACGCCATTTTCGTTTTCCACATGCCTGAGATCTTTGTAATGACTGTGCAACTGCACGGCAGAAATGAGATGGACAGAGGTCAGGCAGCTCCTGACATGTAGGAACACCTACATGGATGACTGGAATGTTTCTGCTAAAAAGATGTGGGGGTAAAATCACTGTTCATGTAAAAACCTCTCACCTCTACCAAATCCATATCCTTCAGGGTCAATCCTGCTTTCTTCAAAACCTCGGTAATTGCAGGTACAGGGCCTGTTTGGAAATTACATGCAGTTAGTTAAATAAAAAATAATTCAATAAATAAAGTGTTCTAACCATGTTATAAATAGGATAGCTTCCTAAAGCCTTACCAGTTCCCTCCCACTGAGCCTCTGAACAGCCAGTGAATTCTGGATGTGCCACTCACCTGCTTTATTAGGTGGTAAGAGAACTCCTCAACCTCAAAACCACCAAGTCACCTTCTCAACACACAACCAGGGAAAAGTTAAGAGGGTCACTACTGCTGTGCTGCTGTGGTGGTAAACACACACAGAGCTTCCAAGCCCAGAGAAGGGACAGTCCCCAGACAAATACAACAACTTCACGATAGATTTCAGGCATTCTCCTTCCCAGTGCTCTTGGATCAGTTTATTCTTTACTCACAACTTGCAGCCTCAAGGTAAACAAAAGAGAAGAACACCAGGCTGCTCCAGAGTTGCTGGTCATGGGTGTGGTTATGGGTATTGTTGTTTTGATCTTCTAGTAAAAACCCTAAAATTTAATTAGTTTATTCTGAACAATTAAATGCTCCCTCAGAGCCAGGTCTTGGCCAGCTGAAGACAGTAAGATTTTTCTATTGAGACTATTACAGAGTTTGTCAACAAAACTGTTCTCTGAAAGAAAGTTGACATCTACAAGCTATTATAATCCACTAAGGGAAATTAATCTCAAAGCACAGCTACCTAAGGAAAGACACATTCAAAGAGAATTTGAAAGGGTTAATTGGGTATGTGCTTGTGGGACGAAGATAGGAAGATGTTATATGGTGGTTGATCACTATCCAAAAAACCCCTCAATTCTAAAACACTAACAATTCTAAATCTCTCACACAACTAAAAAAAGAGTATAGAAAAATCCGAGCTCAAAGAATAAAAATCACAAAAATAGGTAAATTACCAAAGACACAGAAAAATTAAAAGAAGAAAGGGCCCAGATCAGAGCTCAGTGGAGTATCAGAGAGCCTTGGGCAGCTTAATACTAGATTCTAAATGCATCTCATTAAGGAAGGGTTTTAGTATGCCTGTTATGCCTGAGAGTAACGGCAGGGTCTCCTGTGGACAATACAAAGACCACCAATGACAGCCAAGTAAACTTCCCTCTCCCCCTCCTCTTTTTTTAAATAATGAATTCTCTCACTAAACACTGTGGGGCAGGACTCCCTGTCACTATCAGTATGTGAAAGGGCAGTTGTGCAGACTGAGGTCCTGTTCTCAGATCTGTTGCTGTCATGTCCATGAATCTCCTCTGGTCTCTTTAAGTTGCTGGGGATAAGTTGTGGTGTGAAGGAATTGAGATACTGTTTCTCTCTATGATTTATGAAGTTTTTAAACAAGCTAAAAGGGTTGCCTGACCTAGGAAGAATGGGCTGGTTTAGGAAGCACAATGACAGCATGAAGCCCGGTGAAATAAACCCTCCCTCCACATTTGCTTTGAAGGTTGTGTCAGTCAGATAGTCTGATCAGGGAAACAAACCTGACAATGCTTCATTTGCATTTCCACTGACACATGGAACCAGTCAACAATGGCTCCTCTGAACAGAAGGACAGAGAGGAGAAGCAATTCTGGGATACAATGTTGTCTACAAACTAAACAGAAGGGAAAAATCCTGGGGTGTCTGGATTGGATTTGAGGAATTGTTTGCATTACAAGCTACTTGATGAGGAAACAAAATATGGGACTAAAACATCAAGAAAGTATTTGGTTTGTCAAATAATACCTGAACAGATGTGTATCCTGGAAACCAAACTTAGCTTGAGCCACTGAGTAACTGCTCAAAGGTGTGCACATAGCCAACACTTCCTCAGCAAGAGGTGAGGAAGACAACTCATAGTTATGCATTTTACAATGGGATTTTGAAGCTTACGGGAAACTGAATTTCAGGAAAAAAATGGTTTAAAAAAGAGTGTTTGTCTTCTTGACTTACTAACAGAGAGAGTAAAAAGGGAAAGAAAAAAGGTGCCAGGGGGAACTACAGCTTAGTGTTACCACTATAGGTCGGACAGTGCACATACCCTTCCAGCCAAAGTGAGGAGTAAATCTGTTCCTCTGCATGAGGGGGATGGACTGACACAGTGGAATGGACAGTAGGGCACACAAACATCCTCAGAGCTATCAGACTGAGTACACTGCAGCCTCCCTTTCTCTCCTTTAGAATGCCCAAGAAAAGAATATTTTAATGTCACTTGATGCTAAAAAATGATGTGCTTTATTGCAACTTACCAATGCCCATGATGGAAGGGTCACAGCCAGATGAGTGATATGCCACCACTCTTGCCAGAGGAGTAAGACTGTGCTTTTTAAGTGCTGATTCACTGGCGAGGATGACTGCACCAGCTCCATCACACACCCCCTTGCAATAAGAGAGAAAAGCATTCTTAGTGAGAAAACACAAAGAAACAAAAAATCCCCACACTCTTTTAACTAAACTCTCAAAAAAGGCTTGAGTCCAAAACACCATAATTAACATTTAACAGACAATTTTTATTCAGAACAACAAACGACAATCTGTCACTATTCTGAGGACTGGGAAAGGAAGTTAAATATAGATGTGTAATTAATTCCAATGTTTTAGCAAAGTAAAATACATTTTTTACTCTTGAAGTCTCCCCTGCATTGGAAACATGATTCTGCAGACTTGCAAGAACACGATTAATAATGGATAATGTATCTGCTATTAATTATAAAAGATACTTTACAGACACCCACACTTACTGTGGCTATGATGATCTATTTTAGGCAGGAATTCAGGCTATATGACCACAGTGGTCCTTGTGGCCCAAAGAACATTAATCAATAAGATTAAGAGGAACAGTCCATAATGACATGCTGCTAAGCACTCAGTCTACTCTGGGCAAGAGCAAAATGTGGTTTGGATGACAGAGGATATTAACTGTGGCACAAAGACGAGCAGCAGCAGTTTGCCCACTAATATAATGCCTGGTTTGTAAAGCAAACATTCAGTAGGCATTGCCCCCAGAAGAAAGTAGGATGGCTAATTCTACACAGCCACTGCAGGTATCAACTGCACAATTCAAGGCTGATGAAAAGTGCCAATGCCTCACTAAAAGATCAGTGACAACCCACAGAACCAAATTTTAGGACTTAGGAGCAGACTGAAGGATCCCCTGAGATCTTGGGGCTGGAAAAGCCAACCAGGGGCATCGAGCTGCAGAACTGGAAGTCACTTTCACCAGGAGACACCACTGACAGTCAAAGGTGGCTCGGTGAGACGTAAAAACAATGGCAATAAATCTGGAGAACCACAGAGGAGACACTTTCACAGCCCAGGGCTCTGACATACTCACTGAAGCATTCCCAGCCGTGACTGTTCCATCCTTTTTAAAGACACACGGGAGCTTTGCCAACTGTTCCATAGTGGTCTGGGGTTTGGGGTGCTCGTCCTTTTGCATGCTTTCCTTCCCCTTTTTGGTTTTCACTTCAATTGGTGCCATCTCAGCATTAAAGTAGCCAGCATCATTAGCTGCAACCACAAAAAGGAAAATAAAAGGACTCTGATAAAAACATCAAGATGATTGCGCAGCATGACCAATAATCATATTTTCATGTGCACACAACTTTTGCTCTATTTTAACCAAAAGTTCAGGGGCAGCAATGTTTATGCTTCATTTTGCTTAAATAAGCTGGTTGGTGTCTTACTGTGTTTTGTTTTGGGTTTTTTTTTAAGAATTTGTGCAAAAACTGTACAAGTAAACTCTCAAACTTCTCCAAAAAAAGTCTCTTCTAAAATATTAAAATTTTATTTCAGTTTTAAATAACTGAACTCCCTTTTGTTCTGTTTTATTTTTGTTTTAAACCACTGGATTTATTTTTGGTACAAAAATAAATGTACTGCTGCTTTATTCTACAGCTCTGTTGTTTATCAGGTAGCCACGAAGATGTAAATCTCAGAGAGAAATGTGGAAAAAACTCCTAAGCCACATTTTCTCTGCTGATAAGGTATTATACATCAATTAAAATTCTGTCCAAGGTGCTCCTCCACAGGTATCACACTCAAGAGAGGATCTCAGAATGTGATTCAGCTGCCTAAACCGTCTGAGTCAATTCAAGACATTGCAGGTATCTAAGATGCCCATAAAAGCATCTGGCCACAACAACTAATAGAGCATTAGATAGGGATTTAAAGCTAAGACACAGAAACTGACATATCTGATGTTGTTTAGCTACCTCTGGACTTCTCAATAAATTCCTCAAAACCTTTTACTTTCCTGATTAGACACAGGACTCTCTCTTTACTGTGGAATAAGACGAACTGGTCCTACACGCAGAAATAAAAACAGCAAGCCAAAATCCTAGAAAACAAGAAAGAAGCACAGTTTCTAGCAAAGAGTCCAGAAATAGCAGGAGTTAGCTAACAAGATCAGCAGGAAGGGTAATAAACGATGGAGAAAAATTATAAAAAGCACTGCTACACCAGCTGGAAAAAACACAGACTCTTCTTCCAACAGTGCAGCTGTTAAAATGCAGCATCATTAGAATCTAAAGGAATGCCTGGATCTTTGCTTCCTACTCTTTGCCTTTGGGTTGCAATGTATGTCAAGCCCCAGGACAACCCCTACAACTGGCTTTTGGCCTAAACTTCACAGTAATCCAATCACAGAATCTGAGTGGGTTTGGTTGGAATGGACCTTAAAGCTCACCTCATTCCAATCCCTGCCATGGGCAGGGACACCTTCCACTAGACATGGTTGCTCCAAGCCCCATCCAACCTGGCCTTGGACACTCCCAGGGATGAGGCAGCACAGCTGCTCTGGGAAAGCTGTGCCAGGGCCTCACCACCCTCACAGACAAGAATTCCTTCTCAATATCCCATCTAACCCTGCCCTCTGCCAGTGGGAAGCCATTCCCCTTGTCCTGTCCTTCCAGGCCCTTGTCCCCAGTCCCTCTCCAGCTCTCCTGGAGCCCCTTCAGACACTGGAAGGGGCTCTCAGGTCTCCCTGGAGCCTTCTCTTCTCCTGGTGAACCCCCCCAGCTCTCCCAGCCTGGCTCCAGAGCAGAGGGGCTCCAGCCCTTGGAGCATCTCCGTGGCCTCCTCTGGACTCGCTCCAGAAGCTCCACATCCTTCTTATGTTGGGGGCCCCAGAGCTGAATGCCTCTGATATGGCTTTGGCCATGTAAACCATCCAGAGAACATTTTAAACACAAGTCCTGAAAAAATATCCTCTCTTCAGATTCCGTCTGCTCTAACTGCTCAAGGGTTTTAGAACAGCATTGGATTTGCAAAAGAAAGAAAAAAGATTTAGATCAATGATAGCACACGCTGACACGTGAGGATGATGTGGGCCATTGTGGAAGTGGATGGTTCTGCAGTGCAGAGGAAAGAAAGGAGGGCAGTCAGGCACACCTGGGTCAATGCCACATCCCACCAAAGGGTCACCAACAAGCCACATTTATGAACATGAATCCAGTTCAGTTAGGTGACACGTGACAGGGTGTTAAAAAGCATTTGCTGCCTGAACAGCTACAGAATGTCCACGAGGAAGGCACAGGAAGGCAGGTGGAAAGGGGGCTCCTTACTTAACCTGCTGGTGGGCACAACACCTGACTCAGCAGGCTCAAAGTCAAACCCCCTGGGAGTGGGCCACTTGTACCACAGGGCCAACAAAATCATGAACTACAGTATGCAAATCAAAGGACAAATTACACCACGAGCTACACAGAGCTTGAAGATGCTTTGAATCAATGCTAAAAACTGAACAGATTTGAGGTTAGTGCCACACAAACCCTTCCATTCCTGCAGGTACTAACCAGCTTTGCACCTCTGTTGCGTTTTCAGCGCGTATCCATCACAGGCCTCCCGTGAGATGTTGTATTTTGCTGCCAGGTTTTCAGCTGTCACTGCCATAGGTATTTTAACGTGTGTATCTGTTAGAGCTTCCCACAACGTGTCTTCCAACTGCACGGCACATTATGAGAAGAAAATCAGAAAACACAGCAACATTGACATTTATTATTGACAGTTCCTAACTGCTCAGCAGCTTCTTGGAACCTAATGGCTCTTTGTAAAATTAATTCAGGTTACCCACAGGTAATTTATTTATCAGAACGAACACACTGCAAAGCAGTGTGCAACTTCCTGTGTGCTATTTTAGCTAATCTGTGCTGTGCTCTTGTATGGTTTTTTCCACTCCCACATGGCCCTAGGAAGCTTGGGAAAAGCCTATGATTTTTGGTATTTCAGCACATTTTACTTGTGTATGAATTATTTACTGGACACCTATGAGAAAACACACCCGTCTGGTTGCCAAGAACAAAAGGCGAGGAACTGTGAAAAGACACAGCAGCCCACTGATTCTTTAGTTCTTTCTCTACTGCCAGGTAAAATGACTTTACAAGAGCGAAAGGTTTATGCAGGCGTAACATCTCAGGTGAGAAAGTAACCAAGCCTAACTTCACTTAACCTGATAAAGGCAAGCCCAGTCTGTTCAGACGGGTTTTGTTATCTCTGTCACCAGTAAAGTTCTGCGAGATAAATCACCCATTCACCTGGTAATTCAATTATCTTCATGATAAGAACCCAGCAGAACCTACTCAGTGTATCAGCAGCTTTGTGAAGGTGTTCTCTGTAGGAACTGAGGCTTAGACACAGTGCCACACAAGAACAGAGCCAAGCCTAATTCATATGCACCATGTTTACAATGGAACCACAGCACAGGAAAAAACTCAAAAGAGCTGAAACACTGAAATATCCAAATTTTGCATCCTGATATCAGTTATGACCCACTGAGCAAGTGGTAATTATCAGAGCACATTATCAATTTATCCTGCTGCACACTTCTCACAGTATTCGCTTGGGATTTATCTTCAGAAGAAAATGTAAAAATAACTTACCTACCAATGGATTTAACTTTTAAGTTTCCACTTCTGGAATGGAGAGATGCTTACAGCTTGGAGGTATACATGTTCTTTACCAGTCTGCCCATCTACTGCCAGCATTAGTAGCCTTGCCTAAATTGTATATGCCTTTATTTCACAGCCTCTGACAAGTTTTTAACACATAGTACTTGCATGGGAGGTACCAAGTGAACTAAATTTTGTGTCTAAGAATTTATTGATATGTTTATCACGGAACAGGAATTCAAACAAGGTTTTGGAAAAGCTAGAAAAACTGGCATGCTTAACAGAATTGCCTGAGACTACTGTTTTGATAATGTATGAATACTGGTTAAATGCTTTGAACAACTACATCTGGATCTAATCTCCAATAGTTCCATTCCCAAGAATTTAGTGTCTACAGGCCTGATACTTACATTGCTCTGTGAACATTACTTAGTTCAGAGAATAAAAAAAGAGTCCAAAAAAAAAGTACCAGACCTTGAGTTCTGCTCCTAATCTGGTTCCAAATCGAACCTTTCGAACTGCATAAGGAGCCTGGCTCATACTTTCAGCTCCACCACACAGAACAACTTCTGACTCATTAAGGCAAATTTCCTGTTAACAGAAAAAAAAACAGATCCAGGATTTAGTGTTTGAGTACGAAAAATTAAGTGTTTGGTGTTTGAGCAAGGAAAATAACAACGGTTTTAAAAAAAGAGCTTGTCACCTACGAAGCCACAAAATGAGAATGAATTCAAACTTAGTCATGTATTTATTTATGAAAGGTTTATTAAGGTTGGGGTCTGTCTCCTTCATGGCACTTTCCTTCTTTCTCCTTTCAGCAAGGAACAATTATATCCATGAGGGAAGAGACTATGGTTGTGCACACATGAGAGGACAGAGGAACAAAGACATTAAGCCTCTGCATGCTTGTGTGGTTAGGTTCACAGATGGTTGAGCTGGGTGTTTTTAAGCTCCCAATCTTCTCAAAAGAAACACAAATTAAATCTCAAAGCCTGAATGACTGGAAAAAATGGGACATAATTTTAGAAGGCATTAGCTAGGTAAGCTGCCAAAAGTACCCAAAACACGCTAATTCATCACTGGCAAAGCACACAGAACCTAGAATCCTAATTCTGAAACACACCATCAAACCACTAAAAAACTGTGCTTCCTTAAAACAATTCACTAAGTTGGACTGTTAAGGTTACTTCTGTACTGGAATGGAAGCAGATGAAATTATCCCAAAAAAGTTGTGGCTGCCCCATCCCTGAAAATCACTGATTTTACTAATATGTGCTGAGATGTTTTCTATAGTGACTAAAAAAATTGTGAACGTTTACTAGCAGCTCAGCACAGAAGCTGCAGCTTTGTTGTGTGCCAGGGAAATACGGAGCCATTGGCTGCATTGATTGAATGCCATCTTCAGAAAGGACCTCACAACCTTTACTTTCAATAAAAGTGGTCAAATTCTCCAGCACTTTTGTTCAGTGTGGACAAGTGTTGTGTATGGCCTTTGCAGAAAGCACCAGAAAAAGTGGTCAGATGGATATTACTGTAAACATGTAACCTTAACTCTACATCGCCTCTCACATTTTTTTCCTCTAGAGGATCAGACCTAAAATAATCCTCTGGCCAAGAAAAACCAAAAAAAACCCACAAACCCAACTATCTCGTTGCTCAAGTATTTGTAAAATAAATGTAGGAATGAATGAAATAAACCCCCCTGTACCATTGTACCATCTTACTCAGTGGTTTTGGGCACCCGCTCAAAGAGAAGTTGATTCTCTTCTATTTTAGAAGAAGTGACACTATAAATTACCTAACCCATGAGAGGTTTGGATCTTTGAACAAAAACACTTAAAAAGCCCAAGCTGCTGCTTACACAGCTAACCAGGTGAGAATATAAACAGTGATCAAGAGATGAAAGCCTCCTGTTGTGGTCCTGAAGCCCAGTAATTCCAATCCACACAAACAGGATCACGGGATTCAACTACTGCACAGCTGAGCTCCATTTCACCAGCTAACACTTGCTGCATTCCTTATACTAAACTAAAAATAGCTACAGTGCTGATTTTAAAAACCAACCACAAAATGTGGCACTGTGGAGGCTGAACTCCTGCAAAAAACCAAAAGCATGCAGGACAATAGGAAGCCTCTACCAGCGGTAGCTAAAAATCCACGTTAAGACTCATCCCAAACACAACGGACATGTTTCTACAGGCGCCTCTTCTCTCGCACTAACAGCCTGATAAAGACTACAACCAACACAGAAGTACAGAGCTTTGTACCTGGCATCCGTTGGCAATGGACTGGAAACCAGAGCCACAGAGCCTGTTGACAGTGAGCGCTGGCACGGAGACGGGAACTCCCACACGTAAACCCACGTGTCTCGCGATGTAAATCGCATCTGGGGAGCTCTGCAGACAGAACAAACAGCGGGTTTTGCCACTGGAAAAGCAAAAGTCTTGATGAAAAGTCGGGGTGGTGTAACTGCATCTGGCAGAAGACAGTGTATGTTCAGCAGAAATACAACCTAAGAAGCACCTTGATTCACTTCAAAGAAGATGCTATTCTACATTATCTGAAAGTGTCAATGTCTCAATGCGCGTTTTAAACGAAGTGTGTGTTGTAAAAGCCAGACATCAGGTCAAAATGGGACTATAGATGCTAAGATTTAAGTCAACAACTTAGTAAGTCTTAATGTGTTTCTTTATCCTTTATTTTTAAAACAGTATTCACACAGCAGACTGATATAAGGACAGATCCTGACTGGTGAGCAGCAATTACTTTAAGGTAAATTGATATTGCTCAGACTAACAGAGGAAGGCCCCCCCAAAACCACAGAGAACACTTATGCTCTTGGGTATCATGCCCTAAGGTACTGTGTATTATAAAGACAAAGTTCTGTGCACAATGCTGCATGCCAATGCAAGTTCAGACAAAAAAAATGAATTAATGAAGCCACTTCTGCTGCAGAAGGGGAGTTTAAAATGGTCATACACTCATAGTTATTTAAACTTAATCAAATAATACCTAAAAGGAATCCAGGACTAAAAAAAAAAAGAAAATCTATTGGGATGGGGAAGTATGATGCAAAGGAAAAGAAATGTACTTTAAGCATGAAAAGTAACTTTATTAGCAGAATGCTATTTCTTATGTAAAAGCATTACAGCAATTATTTTCCAGGTCAGAGGCAGTTCTTACAAAATTAAAAAGCTGAATAAAAGAAGCTGAGGTGGCATCTGTAGGAGACAGAATAATCTAAGGCTACTCTTGGCTGAAAATTCTTAACAAGGAATACTGCATGTTTCTTCACATATAGTGAAAGTTTTGTTACTTGCTTCTTCTGCATCCTTGAAATAGTGCAGAAGAAAAGTCCCTACACTTCATAATGGTGAAGTCAGAATACAAAAAATAAATTAAAAAAAAAGAAAGCCAGAAATGTTCTTTGCTGTCTTGCCTAAAACAAAGACACTCATCTAGATATGTGGATAACTGCAGTTTTGCAAAGTGGTGCCCTGCATACAACACCACCCTCTTCACAAAATCTTTGGAAAAGAAATGGTTGTCCAAATGCCTCTTTCAATCAAGGCATGAATCCTTCCAGCTCAAAAGAAACTCATATTTACTCCAAAAAAAAAAATCTTACAGAAAACTCAAGGGGAATACATTCAAATCAATCAAAGACAAAAATGGATTTATATAATTCAGAGGAAACCTGACCACTGAGTTACACAGTTCAAGCCTTCAAAACGGGGAAAAGGTACCAGGGATTAGCAACTGACCAGTTAATGAATATATATTTTTAGGAGATCAGCTTGTCCTAGTTTTACACTACCTCTGGTACCATAAAAAGCAAGCTAAGCCTTGCTCCCAACAGTACCACGAACCAGGAGGGAACAGCAAACACCACACCACAAACGCTGCTCACGCGCTTCACTCCCACCCCGTCACTTCACTCTTGGCCACAAAGCTGCCCACAGGACCACACCGGGGGGGGGGAGATGACACTGAAAAACCCCCAACCAGCAGATTTTCCAGGGCACCAACCTGCATGACATTGCCCACCACGACGCTGTCGATGATCTCGGGGGACACCTTGCCCGCGGCCAGCGCGGCGCGGGCGGCGTGTTCCGTCAGGTCGGTGGCCGAGAAGTCCTTCAGCAAACCCCCGTAGGTCCCGAAGGGAGTGCGCTTTGCTGCCACGATGAACACACCTGAAACACAGGCAGGGGATCACCCACACGTACAGGGGTCCGACAAACAACGCCGCCGAGTCAGCCTCAGGCGGATAACACCCTAAATTCACGTGAATATTTGTAGATACAGGCAACATCAACCCCCCCCCCCCAGTTCGAGATAAATGATAAAATGGTGGTTTAGACAGGGAAGGCAGGAAGAACTTCCTCGAGAGGGGAAGAGGAGGGGCAGGCACTGAGCTCTTCCCTGTGGGGACCAGTGACAGGACCCCAAGGAATGGCCTGAAGTTGTGTCAGGGCAGGGTTGGGTTGGATCTCAGGAGAAGGTTCTTCCCCCAGAGGGTGGTTGGGCACTGAACAGGCTCCCCAGGGCAGTGGGCACAGCACCAAGGCTGACAGAGCCCAAGGAGGGTTTGGATGATCCTCTGGGGCACAGGGTGTGATTCTTGGGGATGGGCCTGCACAGGGCTGAGGGTTGGACTCAATGATCCTTGTGGGTCCCTTCCAGCTCAGCACATTCTGTGGTTCTGTGAATTAATGGTGAGAAAGAAAAGCAGGGAAGATTCCAGAAATACTCCCTTTCCACAAAGAGGTTTGACAAAAAGAGGGAAGTTTGCATTTGGATACCAGGCAGGCAAAGGAGGCTGCCACACACATCAGATATTAGTGGCATTAGTGTACTGAAACCATGACAGTAACATCCAAGAAATTCCATAGTGGACACCTGTGAAACAATCAGGTGAGGAATGGTGCTTTTAACAAACAGGGAGGCCATTCCCTCATCCTAGAAAAAACAGCAGATTTTTGGCTTATATTCTGAAAGAGTTTCCACAAAGGAAAATAAAACCCAGACAATAAAGCAAAATAAAATTTTAACTTTGATTCCTTCAGCTGAAGAGGAAAAACACTCCCTAATCAGAAATTTCACACTTCTGCCAGAATTATTTAAGTCATCCAAACTGCTTTAGCATCAATATTCCAGGTTCTGAGAAGAAAAGCCAGTTTTCAATAGGCAGGAGAGTGTGTGCCAGCACAAGTGTACAAAGGCACTGGGACATGGAGTAGCTCACATGAATTCCAGCCAGGGAGAAGCCACCTCTGAACCAAAGCAAACATCTACTGGCTGCCTGTCACAGTCCTTTTCTGCTTCCACGTGCAGAAAAACAAGTGGGAGGCAGGTTGTGAACTTTTCCCCAGTTGAACAACAGCACTCACATACTCAGTTTCTACAGCCGTCATGGAAAACCCAGCTATTTTAAGTAACACTGCAGGGACACATATATATGTAAGAATGAAATTTCCTGTTCATTAAGCTGCTCGTGAACACTGATTTCAGGCTGTCAGTTCTGTATTACTTGGCTGTTTTGTCAGAGAGGATGTTCCTCCAGCTCTCACGTATCTGGATCCCAGGCTGATTGATTGCTAGAAAATGACTTTCCAAACTGGTGAATATCAAGGCTGCCCCACTGACAAGGACTTGAACACAACACTGGGATCTGAAATATCCAGGGAGTATGCTTAGAATCACAGAATCATATCACAGAATGGTTTGGTTTGGAAGGGATCTCAAAGCTCATCTTGTTCCAACCCCCTGCCATCAGCAGGGATACCTTCCACTATCCCAGGTTGCTTCAAGACCCATCCAACCTGACCTCCAACACTTCTAAGGATGGGGCAGCCACAGCTTTTCTGGGAAACCTGCGCCAGGGCCTCACCACCCTCACAGAGAAGAATTTCTTCCCAATATCCAACCTAACCCTGCTCTCCTAAGCTTGTCTTCCCTGCAGCAAAACAGGCCTTGACATTCATCCTTCACCGCTCCTCCTGTCCACTGATTCCCATCCCTCTGCCTCCTCCGAGTTGTGCCAACAATAACTGATTACAAAGCTTTGCTGCAGACCAGCTCAGGGACCTGACCAAGCTAAAAGAACTCGTCCTCCTCCCTCTTGTTCAGGTTGTCTGTTATCCACATTATTTGCTCAATCACACACACACTGTGGCATCGCCTCGCAAAAAGTCCAGGGGCAAGGATGGAACTTTGCCCTTAAACATTCCTTTCACAATAACAACACCTCTCTCCCTTTCATGGAGGCTGCTCACTGCTGCCCACTTCCCAACAGCACCGTGGGGCCAATAAACCAGGGCAGGTCACACAACCGAGGCAGCTGAAGAGTAACCCAGAGTCAGCAGAAAACGAGGGGCTAATTTTCATTTGCATCAGCTCCGTGCCGAGTTCACCTTCTGGTTGCTCAATAAAACAGTAATTCGAGACTAAGAGAGAAGGCTGGACTGAACCAGCAAGAGAAGATGATGATGAAGCAGCAGCAGCACAAGCTGTTACGCTGAATTAAACTGGACACAGGGCCATGCCCTAAGGGAATGTACTCCAGAGCCTGCCGAATTTTGCTTGATTGGAGAGACATCTATAAATGCTACTCCCTCCACAGAATTTCAGGAGGGGTAACAAGGCATGGCTGAAGTTCTGAGTGAGAATGGACTCTGTGTCTTTTGACAGCTCTCTCTAAGTCTCCATTAATTAGCACTGTCCTCCATTATCATGGCAAGACTTCCAGAGTCTCTCCAATTTTCCAAGGTGATAAAGACTGGATAAGAACAGAACAGTATCAGATGCATAGAGACCTGTAAACTTTTTGGGTTAGAAAGCAAACATCACTTTAAATCCTTACCAAGCACTATATTCAAGACATCTTTTAACCTGGTTGTGTTAACCACTTGCTGCCAAATGGGGATCTGAAATGTTCCCCAAACCCTCCAACACTTCTCAAACATGCTTGGTACAAAAATAATTGTTCATCAGACCCTCTTTTGAAAGACTAAAAAACAATCAATAACATTAAAAAAAAAAATTAAGAAGCAAAAACAGTGTATGAAAATATTGTGGTTAAAGATGAGAGAAGATCCTGCAACAGGCACATAAAACTAACATCAAAAAAGTATAGGCAAGGTGCTCTCTGTATTATCCAGCTCAGTAGAGCCATTAAAATTACTGCAAGAACTACCAGACAGGCTTTACCACTGAAACCTCACACCATGACTGACACACATGTTATTATTTAGGTATGGTCTGTCAAGTAGCAAAATGCTGTCGAATAGATAAAAAGCCCTATTGCAATAAATTTCAATTTTGTTTTCAAACCAGAGCAGATGAGAAAGGGCGTATTTTCCTCATTTTTAAGAGATGTAAAAGTGAAACCATGCAGAGCATAAATTAGTACTTTACACTAAACACTTTCAAGAGCTGTTGGGACTTGTAGAGTCTATTCTGCAATGCCAGTGTTAACACAGGCAGGCCCTGGATGTAACAACAGAAACCTTTTGGTCACGGACATTTCAAGTGTCACTTCCAGTGACTTCTAGTCACTACATGTAAACAAAGAATGACAAAATTATGGAATCATTTAGGTTGGAAAAGCCCTCCATGACCATCAGGTCCAACTGTTCCCCAGCACTGCCAAGGTCACCACTAACCCATGTTCCCAGGTGCCACATCCACATGGCTTTTAAATCTCTGCAGGGACAGGGACTCCACCACTGCCCTGGGCAGCTGTGCCAGGGCTGGACAACCCTTTCCATGAAGCAATTTTCCCTAATATTCAACCCAAATGGCCAGTTACTGGACAGACAAATGCACACTTTGCTATAGGTTTGTAGCACGAGTGGCTTGAGCACTGCAGAAAGTCAAACCATATATTCTAAACAGTGCTAAAAACAAAGAGGCTGTGACTAGACACCACGTACCCCTTCCCCACCCTCTGACCCCCATTCCCAGACTTTGATCTCCCCCTTCCCCCCCCCCTGACCCCCTTCCCACCCTCCGACCCCCATTCCCACCCTGTGACCCCCTTCCCACCCTCTGTACCCCCTTCCCGCTCTCTGCACCTCCTCCTCAATCTCTGACCCCCATTCCCACCCCCTATTCCTTCTCCACGCTCTCACCCCCGTTCCCACCCTCTGACCCCACACTGTCTTTTGGAAGTTCCCAATTACTCCCAGCTGTTCAGCCGCACTGACACGGCACGGACGGCACAGCTGGAGGGGGTAAATCCCAGGGGAGGGACAGGAACAGCTTCGGAGACTCTATCTTGCAATTCCTGAGGGCAACACGAGCTGCCCCCTCCCCCCCCTTCCCCCCCCGCCCCGGGGGGGGGACCCGACCACCCGGCTCCGTCCGCCCCAGAGCCCTGACGCCTGGCCCTCAGGGATCCCTCCCGGTGCCGGGATCCGCGGGACCCTCACCCCTCAGGAGCGCCATGGCCGCCCCGCTCCGCTCCTGCCCCGCTCCGCGCCCCGGCCGAGCGCCGCGCCCGCCCCGCACATTCGCCACGCCGGGGGCGGGGCGGGGCAAGGAACGCGCGGGAGGCGCCTCCTCTGATGGGTTAACCTATCCCTAGTTTTAATTTATTATTTTACTTATTTAGAATGTGTTGTTGTGCTGGTTTTCTTTCTTACTTTCTTTCTTTTTTTTTTTTTTTTAATTCCGCCTCCGTTCGGTTCGATTTTCCAGGGGTGGCTTTGGCGAATCGGCGGCGGGCGAAGGCGAGGGCGGGCGGCGATCCCTGAGGGCGAGCTGAGCGCCCACAGCCATCCGCGAACGCCTCGCAGTAATTACTGTTAGTTACAGTTAATCACAGTCATGGAGGTTAGAGAAGATCGCCAAGACCATCGAGTCCAACCTGTGCTCGATCCCCACATTGTCCCCCCAGCCCAGAGCGCTGAGTGTCACGTCCAGTCGTTCCTTGGACACCTCCAGGCATGGGGGTCCACCACCCCCCTGGGCAACTCCTGCCAAGGCCTGACCACCCCTTCCATGACGAAATTTCTCCTCATGTCCAACCCAAACCTCTCCTGGCGCAACTTCTGACCATAAACCTGCTGAAGTTGGAGTGTTGCAGCCCTGCTGCTTTCCTGGACATGGATGGAGGAGAGTAGGAGCTGCCTGTAGCCCATTGGTTTGACACCAGAAAGCCCTGGGACGCTCTCATTTTCCAACATTGCAGACATTGAAAAAATAGGGGGAAAATGAGCTAAAAAAGCCTGCGCCTCACCACCCTCGTGGCCAAAAATAAGCAAGCTCTAAGCTGCACCAGGGGATCCACAAAACTCACTTTCCACAGTTCTGGTGGTTGAAAATGCACCTTGAAGTATGTAGTATGTACCTTGATTTATGTGCATAAATGCTTCAGTGGAACCGTCCAGACTGTTAGGCTGAAGATGAGAAGACTGGTGAAGATATTTCGTGTACAAACAAAAATTGTCGCACGTCTTCATGAACAAAATTTAAGTTCTATAAATTTTCTAGAAGAAAAAATGTTTTCCTGTGGAGATTTTCATTTTTTATTTCAAGTTGCTACATAGTTCCAATGATTTAATGAATCTATAAATCAGTGAATGTACAGCAACATGCAACTTAGTCTTTTAAAAGAGCTGAGGGTTTTCCCATATTTTCTCTCTCTGCCACTGACTTATTTAAGTCTCATTTGAAGCTGAAGGAGGTGATTCTGCCCCTCTGCCCCACTCAGGTGAGACTCCCCCTGCAGAGCTGCCTCCAGCCCAGGGGAGCAACAGCACAGGGATGTGGAGCTGCTGGAGAGAGTCCAGAGGAGGCCACGGAGATGCTCCAAGGGCTGGAGCCCCTCTGCTCTGGAGCCAGGCTGGGAGAGCTGGGGGGGTTCAGCTGGAGAAGAGAAGGCTCCAGGGAGAGCTGAGAGCCCCTTGCAGGGCCTAAAGGGGCTCCAGGAGAGCTGGAGAGGGACTTGGGACAAGGGATGGAAGGACAGGACAAGGGGGAATGGCTTCCCACTGGCAGAGGGCAGGGTTAGATGGGATATTGGGAAGGAATTCTTGTCTGTGAGAGTGGGAAGGCCGTGGCACAGGTTTCCCAGAGCAGCTGTGGCTGCCCCTGGATCCCTGGAAGTGTCTAAGGCCAGGCTGGACGTGGCTTGGAGCAACCATGTCTAGTGGAAGGTGTCCTTGCCCATGGCAGGGGGTGGAACTGGATGAACTTTAAGGTCCCTTCCAACCCAAACCGTTCTGTGATTCTGATTCTGTGATTTAAGCACATGCACAAGGGCTGGCAGTGCATCCCCTCTTCCTCATTCATTTACAGTGGCTTTCAAGGCCTTAAGATTCCGCACTCAATTAATTTCTAATTTGCTCAGATTATTTCAGCATCTCTGAAATGAAGTTATAATTTCTAAACTTTTCAATGTCTTGAAATCTTTGATACTGTTAATTTTTTCATAAAGTACTTTGTAATGTTTATAAAGCTACTTTGTAACGTTAAAATAGAAGAGTTTCCAAAAGACAGAAGAAAATATTGATAGAGCTTTTTTTTTACATTTCCATTTTTGACCACAAGTCACAACTTCTTCAAAAGTGTTTATTTCACAAATTTTGTTTTTATCCCCATCTGAATAGCACAGTGACTATTACAAGCATTTTCTTATAAACAAAGGTGTAGTTTACAGATTTGTTCAAAATGAAAAAATATTCTATAAGCAGTAGTATTTCATCTACAGTATTCACTCATGTATATCATTCAACTTTGACAGCAGCTATACCTTCTGCTCGTTAAGGTAGACGCTTCACACCAAAGAAAAAATAAAATAAAATCCCCAAACAAATAAAATAGACATTGCAATACAGTAGCACTTTTTTTTTTTTTAAATACATAAATTTTTCTTCTAATTCCAAATTAATTTGAAAGTCTTTGTCCACTGGCATTCACACCTTGAAATAATTTGGATACTCATTGGGGAATATGTTCTCTGGATTGTTTTACTTATCATCTACCTTGCTCGAATTTCTTTCAGAAAAAAAATAATCCATTTATGACTGTTATATATATGTGAATCAACAAAGTCAGAGGAAAAAGGTTCATGGAGGTTCATGCAATTTATTTTAATTAGGTTCTATTTATATGCAATGATAAAATGCTAATTTTTCAGTTAATGGTCTAAAAGAATAAGTTTGAACAATTTTATGCATTTACCATTGAAAAGGGAGGAAAACAACCTGTTGTTTCAAGTGCAGCTGTTTCATTTGTATCTTTTGCAAATCACGCAAATAAAAGGTCAGGTCTGGCAAAGATTTCAGCGAGCAAGCTGCAGGATGATTAATGGCAGCCACTCTGCTTAAAACATCCCCACATTTTGTTACTGTTTCGCTCCTACAAAGAAATTCTTTTAGATCCAGAGGGATAAATTGCATGAGCAAAAAATGATAGTGACGTAGGATTGCATCAAATCAGTCTTAAGGTCCAATGTTCTACAGCAGCTTTACCAGACAAGATAAGCAAACTCAGCTACAAAATGCCAATAAAAGGGAAAGAAAAACAGCAAAGGAAGTTTCTGGTGAAAATGAAACGTGGAGACATTGGAGACATCCTGGATGTTTCTTGTAGGTCAGCCAGCACATGCCTGAACACATGTTTGAAGTGTTGGGTTTGAAATGCTGCTGATTTATGTGATTTGGGGGTTTTTGAATATTTATTTTATTTTATTCCCAATAGTGCTTTTCTGAGATATGTCATACATGCAACAGTCAGCATGGGTCAGTATTGGGTTTTTTTCCTGGGAAATTCAAAGTGTTTTTGCAGACCTTGTCAAAGTAAGATTTTATAAGTAGGGTTTTAAATCCACAGACAACTTTTTCTATGACCAAATAATAAAAATATTCCCCTCTTTTAATGCTTTTTTCAGAGAAACAGTGGTTGAGCTAAAGGCACAGAGTGGGAAAATGCTCAACTGAATAATCAATATTTAAAAATAAAGACAGATCTAGAGAAGAGCCAGCGTTCTCAAAGCCATGCTTTGTGTTCAATCAGCTTTTTAAATAAAGAAGTGCTAATCTGAGGAAAGGCATGCTCAAACATAGCAATTTAACTAACATTTAAATACAAATTTTAAAAATTTCTAACAGAAAAGATAACATATATTGAAGATATTTCATACAGTGTCCTCTTTCAGATGGATCTTACTGGATAAACCACATGATCACAGATCAAGACGTTAAATCCCAGTTCCCATCTACACATACCAAGAGTTTTTAAGAAAGTACATATAAATTATGATCCTGAACATGGAAGGACCATTATCCCCTAGAAGACCATTAAGCCCATTTTATAATTGTGATCAGGAACAAAATTGTTGCAGAAGAGGATTCTGCAGCAACCTGTCGTTAGTCTGAGTGATAAGCATTAGTTGAATCAATCTCGTGGGAATTGTACTGCAAATAATTTACTTCAGTGAGAGGTAGAGACCTGAGGTGCCTGAGAGGAAACTGCTGACCTACTATGAATCCTGAGCAATAGCTCTGTGTTAAAACCACCTTACAGAAAGGGTGAATTCCGCTTCGAATTATCTGTTCTTGAACCGTGATGACTACTAGAGTTTGGTAGGAAGGGATGGGAGACAATTAAAAAAAAAAATTCAGAGCACTGCAAAGACATTCATTGTGAAAAGAGGTAGGTACAAATAAATAAAGACGGTGTAGATGAGTGGGTGACAGGAGTGTGGGCTTGCTGGGCACAGACAGCAAACTGGTGGCACTACCCTCATTGAATATAAAGGGGAGATGAAGGCACTACTGAATACACAGCAGATGTGAGTGCTCAAGGACTGTAGTTTGGAGGTAGTGCTGGCTCTATACAAGCAAAACATCTTCTGTGATTAGCCGAGTGATGGTTAGGGGGGAAAAAATATTTTCTTAGCCTTAAGTCTGTCCTTCAGTGGTAACAGCCGGTCTAAACCAGTCTCCGTTTGAAACAAGGTATTTATCCACTGGCATAGACCAATAAAATTCTTCACAGCACTCAGCTTTTCCTTTAAAAATGTGCTTTCCTTTAAAAGTGTACTATATACAGCTATCTAGTACATACAGGACTATTACAGTTTGTATATACATAGATTATATACATGATGTTTAAATCAAAACACACTCCTAGCCTAAAAGGGTAACTGCAGCAGACAGGAGTTAGTGTACCTTCAAGACACTTCACATTCTTCTTTAAACCTCTGAGCAGACAGTGTAGCAGTGTTTGGATACAATTTACAGCAACTAAAAGTAGTCAGATGGAGAGACTGGGTTTTTCTTTGAAAGCTTTTTAACCATCATGAAATTGCGGGCCACAAAAGAAACCAGGACCACAAAAGCAGGTAGGTTAAGATCTATTCAGACAAGATCCTTGTGGAAGTGGAAAGGGCAGAATGCTGGCTGCCAAACATCCTGGTTGCAATTTGGCACACTGTGCTATGGCAGGAGCATCACCACTCTGAGCAGTTGGGTAGCACCAGTCAACCATGGGAACCCACCTCTTTCCCTGCTCAGCAGCCACTGAAAATTCAGTGTGTTGTGGAAGTACCAAGACAAAACAGTGACTGTCTTTGCGAGCAGCTGGTGCCCTCCAACATCAGTGTGGTGAGGTCAGAATGCTGGTTTGTTTCTAAACTGAAGCTAATAAATTTATTTAAAAAAAATCCTAAAAGAGTTTGCACTGATTGCAGTTATTTATTTAAGGTTGTTGTAGACAAAGAGTTCGTGTTCATTCTTAAAGAAATGGCTCACATTACCAACACACCATCTGACACCTTTTCTTGTGTTAGAACATTTCACTCCTTTTTTTTTTTAAAAACCTTTTTTTTTTTTTTTTTAAAGTATTCTCTTCATTTCTCTAAGCCCTGTATATGCACAACTGGTAGCATTTTGGGGTGGCTACTGGCATGAACACAGAGTTTTTCCACGGACAGCTACAGCTAGGACTTACACACGGAACTAATTAGTGCTGGGGACCCTGTAATTAAACTGGGCTGCCTTAGCGTGATCTACGCATGAGATTCTGACACACGCCGTGTAAGAGGTCCAAGAACCTTGATAGCCACTGGATGAAAGCTTCTGACACTTACAAGCACAGGGAAAGCCAACAGCAGGGATCAGGATGATGCTATTCTACAAGCAGAAAGCTTAAGGCAGTTTCTCATATCATGGTTATCTCGCTACGACAAAACCTTTGCTAATGTAAATTTGGTAATGGAGGAAAGTCCACGCTGCCAATTTATTTAAATTCCCATGAAGCAGAAGCACTGGATGTAGTCAGGAGGAACAACAGCATTTCTCAAACATAGAATTTGTGACAAATTCCACATCAGTGGAAACAAGCAGCATCCCAGGCTGTTGCTGTCTCCCACTTCCTGTTCCTTTTTGTTAGTGGCTTTTGGAGATGATTATGGGTTTTGAACTATGTCAACATCAAATCAAGCAGTAAAAAATAAATCTACTTTTCAAGTATCCTTATTTCTGAGCCGCAAATTACAAAAAAAAAAAAAAAAAACCAAAAAAAAACCCCCAAAACATACGGACCAGTCCCTCTTTTTACTCTACATTTCAACATCCATATACTACTGTGCACTGGTTCTTCCACAAGCCTGTTTGGTCCATATTTAAAGAGCTCCTTAAATTCCTTTAATGATTTTTTTTCTTTCATTGCTGGAGGTCTCTGGGTATGAGAGGTGAGCTTAATTCTACTTTCTTCAGACTTTATTGAGGAAATCCAAGTTGAGAGAAGCAGGGAGATGAATAGAGTCCATGGTGATGGAGGATGGGTTGAACGGGAACGAAACTGGGAACACGTGCTTGAAGTCTAACAGCAGCTGTGGAGGGTCATTCCGTTCCTGCAAGTGCATCTATGAGGTGTGGGAGAAGAAAACAAATTTAGCATCACTTGTTGCCTTTTCTTTGCCTGTGTGGTGAGAATGTACATAATTTTATAGACAGTGCAGAAAAGTGAGAACTACTTTGTTCTCTATTGCAGCAGCTTTCCTCTGAGCAAGGAACTTCTACACAGACTGTAGAAAACACTGCTTCAGGAGAACCTGGCTATGTTTTCCAGATGAGCACAAAGCAAGATACAGGAACCTAAAAGCAACATGACCCCCTTGCACAGAAAAACTAGCACTGCACAATACCAGCAGTCTCTCTTTGATTCAGCTGATCAGCGACAGAAACATATTCTGTGGGTAGCTGAACACATTTCTTTTTCCTGCCTCCTCCTTCTGAGCATTAAAAAGTGTTTTATTTTTCCTTTAGTTCCAAATTTCTACCTCATGTCTCAGAAGGAGCTCCATTTCCCCAATGCTTTGCTGACTCCTGCAACCTTGTGTTCTTACTAAACAGCTTAACTAGCTGAGTTGGGAATTTGGGTGCTTATTTCATTTTGTGATTAACAGCCTAGTTAACCCTGCAGCTGTGTGTTGTAGGTGTGTCCTGAACTCAGGACAACATGCAGCAGCATGCCTATTACAAAATGCCCGAGTTAGCAATGATTTAATACAGATGTCACTGGAATTACACAGATGCCATTCGTGCCCTCCAGTTTACAGCCATTTAATTTTACCTGTATGTTTCGTATGAAAGCTACTGTCACACGTTCTTCAAACTCATTCACAGGAGTGTAGAGATTAAGTATCTTTACAATCTGTTGAAAAAAAAAATAGGAATACAGAGAGTCATAAGAAGCCAAACCTTTCCAGAATGCAAAGCACCACTAACAGTTTGTCATGATAAGGCCATAATAAGTCTCCTGTGACACAAATGAGAAGCAGAAGCAGCACTAATCTTTGTCCTGGTGTTTTCCTTTGCCTCCTGTAAGTTATTGCAATGGACCTCTCAAAGTCACTTCTTATTGCAATGTCTGTAAACTGGGAATAGACTTGGACAACAGGTTTGTACAGGGATGTCACTTAGTTGGCATGTGGTGTTACAGGTGACTTCAGATGTCACCTCTACAATGCTCTTCTTGATGCTCCCTTACTCCTGCTCCTCCCCTACTACCCTTCAGCTTCTCTCAAAAACACTTGTTGAAGACAGAGAGATGGACATACATTAGAAAGGCTCTCCCAAGAATCACTGGAGATCAGCTCACACCTCTCACTTCTTAAGTCATTATCAAATTTAGACCGGGCAATCCAGCAGCAAAAAACATGAGTTTATATCCTCCTGGGATGGAGTCTCAAAGTTTAAGGTCAGATCCAGCCAGCCTTGGTGGGCACTTCTCAACCTCCTGCTCTAAATAGGAATCCTCGGTGGGCATCTTGCATACCTAGCCAGGTTAGACCTGGCAGAAGACAACAGGTGGGTTAAAATCCCAAGAGTCTGACTTACACCTTGAACTCCTCAGGGGTGGGTTTAATTTCAGCACACTTCTGGAGCTCCTGTGCCATCAGTGGCACTGTAAGAGAGGAGCCACCGCAGTGATCACCTCTGAGAGGAGTCACTCCTGAAAAGGACAAATTGCCCCACTGAGGGAATGGCAGACTGAGGCTGGACAGTGAAGAACTGGCACCAGGGGACCCCCCTTTCCCACTCCTTTAATCATCCATACCCTGTGGTGTAAACCTCTGCCCCGCTGCCTACCTGCTGGGTCGTGAGTGATGTGCACAGGGAACAGATGGCCTCGGCATCCTCTGAGGTTTTCTTCTTCAGCTGCAGAAGCTGTGCTGCCTGAATCAAGGGCACCAAAGTTTGTGCTGCTCCACTCTGCTGCAGATTCTTCCCATGCAGCCATTCCTCCAGCTGGCTTATGTTAAACCTGGGTAAACAACCGAGACAACATGCAAGCTCAGAGATAAGGCATAGCAGCTCAAAAATCCTCCATGAGGCTCAAGATATGTTGCAGTGCTGGTAATATGTGGCTTTTTGTGATGCATAGTTGTGATACACATGGCAAGAGACTACCAGAACAATGCTTAATACTCAACAATTCAGAGAAAAATTTATACTCTACGTACCTTACAAATAGATGAGCCATGTAACACCCGAAGAGCACAAGGGAGGTGCATTCAGATTCCTCCAAGTTTCAACAGTCAATTAAAATGAAGCTTTTAACCAGCTTTTAAATGCTAACAAAATCCTGCAAGGCACCCGGGTACCTTTGAAAATATCTCCACAAAAGCTTTTGCTGTTCCCTCCACCCAGCTCAAGGGGAGCACACAAAGCTCCAACGCGGAAAGGGGAGCGGGTAGCAAAAGGAAGATTTAAATCATTTCGTCTGAGAAGTGCACTTAATTAACAAAACTTCCTCAAGCAGGCCCATCCCTGCCCCAAGCCCCAGCCCCACCTCAGCTGCATGCCCGTGCTCCACGAGCAGACATCCTTCCTCAGCAGGAGGTTGTTCAGGGTGACCGCATTGATCATGTAGAAGATCTGCTTGAACACCTGCTGGACGATCTCTGGGTCCAGACCCTGGTCACACATGATGCTGTGGAACGTGTTCAGCTGGCGGATCATGTTGTCCAGGCTGTAGGACGTGTCAACTTCTGGTGAGTTGGAGATGTATTTCCTGTAGCCCATTGGCTGGACACCAGAAAGCCCTTGGATACTCTCATTTTCCAACACCGCAGACACTGAAAAAAGAGGAAAAATGAGCTAAAAAAGCCTGTATCCACCTACTTGTTAGTCACTAGAAGGAAGAACAGATTCCTCTGTGAGCTGTAACAAACATGTATCAGTCTCAGGGATGCAAGTGGTGGGTGCTGCGAGGTCTGAGAGCAGGGCAGATCCGTGAATTGATAGTTTGCTCTGATAATACGAAACGGTTAAAAAGTACACAAATATCACGGAATCCTAGCACATTATGCCATGAGCAGGGACACCTTCCACTAGAGCAGGTTGCTCCAAGCCCCGTCCAACCTGGCCTTGAACACTTCCAGGGATGGGGCACTCCTCAGATTCAGGGATCTGGCCAAGGAGGTAACTCTCCTCATCGTTCTCTCATCCTTCCAAAACAAGGTCTTTATAGTCTTTTTCCTCTTCCCAGTTTTCTCCTCCGCACATTTCCACCCATGAAGAGGTTAACCATGAACCCGGTGTGGAGGGGAACCCACCAGCACCACCTCACCTCTGTCACTATCCCCCCAACAGAAAGAAAAGGGATACTTTCAATCAAGGTGCAAAAAAAACCCCCCTCATCCTTATTAGTTTCTATCACGGGGGAAAATAAAAACTCTCCCAGGTCACGTTAGCACTGTGCAGAGGTCTGGAAAACAGCCAGAGCAGATAACCTCAGCCAGGAAACTGGAGGTTAGAGGCTGTGAACTCACCAGTCATGGGCTGGAGGATGCCCTGTGCTATGTTAATGAGCTGCTGGTAGATCTGGATGGAGAGGTGGCTCAGCACCTGGCGGTACTCAGTCAGGTCAAAGTTCTTCAGACAGTGCTCGTTCTGCTTCGGTGTGTTTTGTGTCATGAAACCCTGAGCAGGAGGAGAGCAAAGCACCCAGGTTCGTTATTCAACCCCTTTACAGTCCATCAAAACCACTGCATTAAAAAAAACACCTCACACCCTCGGAGTACAATATACCCAAAGTACATTTTTACTCTATTATAGAAAAGCTCAAGACTCATAAATCACCTTTGATTTACTCAGGCATTTGTTCATAAATTATTACTAGAGCACTACTTTTTGAAGAAAATCATTAGACTATCAGTTTTTCATTTTAGCTTTAGCAAGGAGCAACGTTTCTACTTTGAGCTGCAGTCTTTTACGGGAAACCACGTATTTAGATATTAAGATTTTAGAAAATTGAAGAAAAAATTATAACCCCGTGCTATGTGCTTTGACAGCATTCAAACTGATCTGAGGTTTATAAATCTCTCCAAACAGCCAAATTTGTTGCCTGCCTTTTGCTGAAGAAGCAGCTGATCTCTGATGCTGCGTGTGGATGCCGTAAGCCCTGAGGTCTGGGCTCGAACATTAATACCAGTTTGAGAGGCAGAAGCAAATGTGACATACAGTAATTTTGCAATTAACACAGATGCTTTAATTGCCTGTTCATATGGTCTTATTTGGTGTCAAAGTGAGAACTATGCAACTGCTTCTGTTGGTTGCTGACAAGCAAAATGCAAAAAAACAACATGTGGATATTTGAGTTGATGTCACAATTTCCCCATTTTCCTGACTAATCAAAGAGCGTGCTCTTCACATGAAAAGACTGCACATAGTTTGGGATTTTCTTTTAAGTCTTTTCTTAAAAATAGGTTGAATTCAAACTAAAGAGAACAGTATTTTTGAAACTGCTCAGAATTATTTTTCCTCTCTTTTTTTTTGCACCCAGTTATCGATGGAATTTGCAAACAGCTGATTCATTGAACACAGTAAATCATGGCAAAGAATATGAAGTTTAAGTTTGGGTTGGTTTCTTTTTATCCTGCTGGTTTTCTGCAGAAGATTTTCTTTAAATGTAATATTATTATCCAGACAGAAGAGGGCAAATGGGAGCATAACTCCTAGTAACTATTCTCTAAATTATATTCCTTTTTAATTTAAATTTTAGTTTTAAATATTCCAAGTCCAGCACTGTGGTTTTACACACAAATCATTAGGTTTTGAATGACCTAAATAGTTAATTACATTGCCTGAAATTGATTTTTATTTATTCTTAAAGTTTGAATGCTGAATATATCTAAGAAAAATCAAGACTAAACAAAAAACCCCAGTATTTGGCTCTGTTAAAAAATACAGTATGCAGAATAGATAGCTACAAGGATGGCAGCATGCATTGCCATGGAAGGACTGTGATAATCTCATTTTGTTGGAGGGGATCAGCTATAACGGAACTTACTTCAACTTAGGAAATATTACTGAGGTGGGAAGAAATGACAGAATTTCCTTCTGAAATCTCATGTTACGATTATCTGTGAGTGACAGGACAAGGGGGAACGGCCTCCCACTGGCAGAGGGCAGGGTTAGATGGGATATTGGGAAGGATTTCTTTGCTGTGAGGGTGGTGAGGCCCTGGCACAGGTTGCCCAGAGAAGCTGTGGCTGCCCCTGGATCCCTGGAAGTGTTGAAGGCCAGGTTGGACAGGGCTTGGAGCAACCTGGTCTAGTGGAAGGTGCCACTGTCTATTGTAGGGGTTTGGAACAAGATGGGGTTTTAGGTCCCTTCCAACCCAAAACATTCTGGGATTTTAAAATTCCAGTAGCTGCCTCATGTTATAACCAGATTAACAAAGGAGGGAAGTCAGAGATCACCCCAGGGAGGGTTAGAGGGAAGCCACTGCACCCAGGAGATTCAAGGAGCCTCCCTGGAGGAATCCCAACACACTCCAGGGCCAGTGATGGTTTCTCACCTCATCTCCACTGTACTGCTTCAGGCAGTGCAGGAGGCGACACACGTTCGCCAGCCAAAACGACGTCATCTCAAAGTCATCATGGTGTTTCTGGAGAAACAATATTAAAACCTGTGAGATACCCCCTCCCCTTCCTTGGGGGATGTTGGCATAGCAAGACAAGGCAATTTTGAGTTTCTCAGCCTAGAATCAGGCAGCTTTCTCTCTGCAGATGGGCAGTATTAGCCACTTCCTCCCTACAAACTTTTTTTAAAAAAGAATCCATAAATGCAAACAGTTTTATTGCTTAGATCATAATTCTCCTTGTTGTTCAAAAAAGGGGAAGCTCTAAGAGTGATTTGGTTTGCAAATCACCATAAGAGCTGAATATCACAGACTTGGACATGGTTATTACCATTTTACAGCATCTCAACCCCAAGACAAGAGCAAACAGACACCTGCCTTCAGCACTTTCTTAATGCCGTTGATGGTGGAGGTAAGCAAGGAGTGCACCTTCTGGTCATCATTGATGTAATCTGCATGTCTGAGGCACATGAAGAGGATGTAGGCAGGAAGGCAGGGAACAGTAGCAGACACTGCCTGGGGCTTGAGATCTAGAAGATTCGACAATTAAAAACCCAAACAAACAAACAAGCAAACAAACCCCACAAAAAACAAACTTAAAATTTTACCAACTGACAAGTAAAGCAGAGAACACCAGACCTGGAGACGCACCCAGGCAAACCCTTCTTTCCCCAGCCCTCGGGAAAATGATGTTTTGGCTCTGCAGCTTGCATCCCTCTCTGCAGCATGGACACAGAACCAGAGGTCCAGCTGCAGGACAGATGGACCTGCTGAGGAGCCACAGCACTGGGGCTTGGGAGGGCAGCACTGTCTGCACTGAGATGTGTGACAGCATCCCACTACACCTGATGGATGCACAGGTAGGGCTAGAGCTTCTTCACCACGTAAAAGCCTACCCCAGCAGCACACAAATCACCTTAGAAAAGCCGCCTGAAGCTTTCAGGTGTACCTGCCACAGTTTATAACCCCCCCCTTTTCTGAACTGATGGCATCGTAAATCTCTCCTTCCATCAAGATACGGAATCCTAATGGCAGCTGAAGGCACTTGTAGCCTCTACAGAACAAGCCTGTCTGATTAGGGGAAGTTCAAAGACCACAGCAATGAGTAGCACTGCTCTTTGAACACTTTTTGGATCCTCAGAAGGTTTTTCAAACAGCACAGAACAGGGGGGTGCTGCAGCAATTCTGAGCAGTCTGTGCAGCAGAGAAGAGCTCACAGGTTCATTATCTGTTATCACCTCATAAACCAAACTGCCTTTGTTCCACTGCTGTTCCAAATCCCCAGGGTCTATCCTTCTGCTACCCCCTCCCCATCTATTACTACATCAGCAACTTACTGCCTGCTCTAAAAACTGCAGCCTTGTTTTGCATTTCCAATTTTTTGCTATCCCTAAGGATTACATCCATGCCTGTCTACCTGCTTAGTGCAGCTACTTTACCTACCCCAATTGCCACCACCACAAACGTGCAGCCCCAGAAGGGATTAATTTGAGATGGTCTATTTGTCTACCTTGATCTCACAAGTTCACAAATGCTCCCAGGCAAGAGAAGCACAAGTCAGGCAGAGGAGCAGAGGAAACTCCTCACCTGTAATGAGGTTTCGGATGAGGAGTGGCTCATCTTCTTTGTAATACTCCAGCATGCCCTGAAAATCTTTCTCCTTCCTCTGGACAGCAGCTTGCATGTTACTGTCGTGTGGCCTCCTGTCTGCTGGCAGCGTGGTTTGGGATGCTGTGAGGAGAGAAGAGCATGAATGGTGGTACCTGGAAATCAAGAACTATTCACGACCTGCAATGGTCTAAGTGCAGACACCAAGTCGAAGAGTTATATAATAAATTCCCAATAATGTCATCAGCTTTGACAGACCTATAAAAAAATATAAACAACCAGGCCTTGAATTACCAGTCAGAGTTTTCAGACTCTGAATGAAAGAAAAAGTGCAAAAGTTTACGAGAGGAAAAAATGAAGCCATTTTTATTTTCCAAGAGACCACAGGCTAGAAGGTGGTAATCCTGTGGGAAGCTCTTCAGTGTATGGTTTTCACAGAGAGGGGGAAAAAAATAGGCAGGCAATGATAAATCCCTAAGCATCACATCTTCTGTCTGTCTGTAAAGCTGCAGAGCCACGGTGGCACCACTCAAGTTTAATAAAGCAGAAGAGACCAGCATGCAAATACTGCAGCAAACAGCATGCAAATCACACTGACAGAGACCAGCTGGGTGAGCCATGGAAACACTCCAGTTATTCAGCTTAATTTCACTTAATGCCTCGTTTCCAGGAATTAGCTCATGAGAATGGGGGCCCTCTGATTAATCACGGCTTCTCCAGAGAACGGGAAGCTCTTTCTGCACAACACAGATGTCACATTTGAGGTGTTTTCTCATCAAGCAGAATATAAATATATATTTTCATTCCTAAAGGGTTGTAATCTCTCCTCAAAATTGACAGATCAGAGCATTTGCCTGATAGCCACTAGTCTCCTCTCTGTACCTCTGCCTGATCACTGCATTGAATGCAACGAAAGCAAAAAGGTCTCTAAACACCCTCCAAACCTCAGTACAAGGTCAGTGTCAGCTCAGTGCCTGCTGCTAGTTCAGTGCCAGAATGAGCAAAATCTTACTTTCATAGAAAGAAAAAGAGAAAAAAAAAAAAACAACCCTTCCAGCTCTCCAAGGCTGACCAAAGAAGCAGATTACAAATACAATTCCCCCCTCCCAATGCCTTCCAACAGCAAAGTCACCTTCAAAATCTTGGACCTTCTTCATGTAAATCTTCAGCTGTTTCTTCAGCTTCTTTTCATTCTTTTCCAACTTTTCTACCAATTCTTTCAGATCCTGAAAAATGTAAGATGCATTTTTTATAAACTACCCCCAACATTAAGCCCAAGAACAACTCATCTGGGGTGAGTTTAAGGCCGAAGTCTGGTCTAAGAATCACTGTGGCATGGTGGGAGTATGTTGGTGGAAGAAGAGCTGTGTTGTTTCTGGATTGTTCAGAAAGACCCTTACCAACACTACAAAGACTGTGAATGTTGGGCACCTGCTTTCTACAGCAAGTAATACTGACCACCCACAGTGTTTATCCTGGCTGTTAATCACAATTAAACAGTTTGAACACCATTTGGATACTAGAGTTTTTGGCAAAGACAAGAAGCCCTCACCTGAACTCAGGAGGTGCCAACATTCCCTCCAGATCTTGCACATAGATACAGAAGGTGAGAAAGGGAAAATTTATGATCAGGCAGGCCAACTTTCTGGAGTGGCAACTGCCCCTCCACACTTCCAGAAAATGCAAGAAAGATGAAAGGATTGTGTGGTCTTTGTGTGTAATGATAGAGGCACCCCCAGTGATATAATTTGGTAGGCAGGGACACAAAGTAGACGGGCTTAAAAAAACATTTTTAAAAAAAAAAAAAGTACCTATGTAGTCACAAAAGTGACTACAGCAATAGAACATCAGCTTGAGGTCAGGCACCAGTGTTCCCAAATGCACCAGGGAGATGCTGATGGTTCTGCAGAGATTTTGGCAGGAGTGGAAGAGATCCCTGTGCCCTGCCCTGCCCTCCCCTCCCCATCATGTTTCCTATCTCCTTTCTCTCAACATGTTCCTTTCCCCTCTTCCTGTGCTTTCAGCACAACCTCTTACCAGGTTTTCATTGGTGAGACGTGTAATTTCTTGCTGAAGTCCCAACTCCACCTGGACCTCCGGAGAGAGCTGCAGGGTCTGCAGGGAGGCCTGCTGCTGCTTCTGCAGCTCTTCTTGCACTGCATCCAACTGGTTTCTCAGACCTTCCATCTCCTCCTCGTGCTTCCTTCTCTGATCCTGGAGCTGTGCTTCCAGCAGCCTGAGGACAGGACCACACTGATCAGCCTGTGATTTCAGCACTGAGGCAGTAACCAACATTTGAGTTGGTCTGAAATACTTTTGAAATTTAAAGACACGACATCAAACATTGGATGGGGGGTTTTTAAATAAAAGGGGGAAAAAAATCCAAGAGCTGCCATTTTTCATTTAACTGTATCATGAGTTTGGGTTCCTTTACTTGCAAAAAGCAAACACATGGCAAGAAAGCAGCGCAGACCAACACATGCAGGTTTTGTTTTCAAAAGTCCAGCTTGAAGGACATTTGTTCCTGCCCTAATTTCCTGTCAAACACCATTTCTTACTTCTGAAAACTGAACTGTATGTCTTGCAAAGGGTTCCATTCCATTGCAATGCCATTGGCTTCTTTCACTACTGCTGGGAATGTTGAGAAAGGCAGAAGCCCTCATTCCTTAGAGTTCTTTGTAGAGCTGCTATTCATCTTTGTTTAAAAAGAAATATATTTACAGGTATTTCAATTTTAATTTACAAACTACCTGCAGAATACCATGCACAAGGCAATTTTCCTTCCCCTTGAGGTGTTCCTGCTTTCATCATTGCTGCTGACCTCACCAAGACTCCTCAAGCAGGGGGACAGACTTGTTTCCTACTAGCCCAGGACATACAAACGCTAGCACCATGATACACAGCTGAGAAAAGTCACCAAAACCACCCCCTTCTTCCACTTTCAGGTGTGCATTCAACATTTTCCTCTAACAATTTGTCCTGCCAACCCTTACTACCAACCTTTCACCTACACCTTCCAGGTCACCTTCCAGCCCTGCCCTGAGCCTCTGCACAGGGACAGCTGTGGCAAAGGGATGTGATGTGGGGGGCGGTGCCAGAATGCCTTTTTAAATCCAGTGGAAGAAGGAGTCATCACTGAGATGTTAACTGTAGACACCTGTGCTGGTGGGCGTGATGACAAACCCAGCAGGCAACACGGTAATTGATTCTTTGGGGGTGTCCCCACCCTCTGCTAAATAGAAATCTCCTCTTAGTCCACCAGCTCTTTCAGAAGACTAAAATAAGTGACTCCAAAAGGTATGAGGGCTTTGAGGAAAGGCCATCAGGCCAAGAACTGCAAAGTATTAGTCCCAGATTACAGAGGGAGATGGTGGCAAAGAGGAAGAATGACCCAAGGAGATAATCAAGCCCGTGTCCCTGCTGTAGCTCAAGGATGTGATCTCCTAGGCAGAGCTATGGATCACCACACACTCAGGTCACAGGCTTCTCTTCTGACATCAGATGCAAACAGCAATCCCCAAAGATGAGGAAGATTTTAGTGTCAATAGCTTTGCATTTACCCAGGACAAGCACAGACACAGAGCTGGGCCAGGGGGGAAAAAGCTACAGCTCTTTCAGGTTCACCATGAACTGTTTCCCTGCAGGAACAATTAGGCATGGGATTTTTTTTTTGTTGTTGTTTCGTGTTTTTTCTTTCACAGCTTGCATAAAAAAAATATGCTTTCTAGGAAAGATTTCTGGGTGAAAAGTAGTAATTATTCTCCATAGTGTTTTGTTGTTGTTAATGTCTTTAGAAGATTAAACAACGCAATCTCTACTCCCATTTTGCAGCAAAGGACAGAAAAACATGTTTTCCACCTATAGAAAAACGGGCAATAATGCACTCAGCCTCATAATCCTGTCAGGAGTTATATTCTTAAGAGGCTTGGAAAATACAGAACCACCATGAAATAAGTATTAAGCACTTAATTTCCATTTTATTTCTTCATATTGGGATTAGTTTGGATTCAGTTTGGATTAACCATGAGACAGCCTCAGAAGAACACACTCCTTCTTATGAACTTGGGTTCCTACATGGCTTGGAAAAACATATTAATCATCCCTGTTATTTTTTCCTGTTATGGTCTGGTTTTACCCTGATACCTCTAGACGTGACCACTTTAGACTACTTTGGACAAAATATTTCAGGTTTTCATCTCTATAATGCCCTTAAATCTCTTATAAAAATATTGGAGCCCCATAACCACCAAAGACCAGGTTGAAACAGGATAAGAATCCAGGAGTCCCCCAGTGTGTCCCTGTGGGATATTTGCCCAGCAGACCAGGATGTGGGGAGAGCTGTGGAAGGATGGCACTGTATTTCCACCACGTGCCTTCCTCCTTACACCTGTGGACAACGCACGGATGGGAGCACACAGTCTCCAGGAGCAAGCAAGGGTGACAGCACTGGAATACAAGCACAGGGACTCCGCTTCTTACGAGTCAAAGACTGGGAGAAAACACTTGAGGAAGGTGCTGTATGTTAGTGCAATTTCACTAAAAATATATACATATATCTAAAATGAGAGGGGTTTTTTGGTTTCTTGGAGGTCACAGCTTCCCAACACCTTTATCACCCAATTTCCCATTAACCTAACATAATCTTTAATGAATCACAGCTCAGGTATTAGTGGCAACAGCCACCATCAGCAGTGCCCAGCCAGAATCACAACAATTCCCTTGAAAATTAGAGAAGGGTCTCAATTCTCCTGGTTTGGAAACCCCACCTTCAGCTGCTCCCAGAGAAGACAACAGGTCCTGTAGAGGACCAGAGGGTAAGAGCAGAGCAAGAGAAAGAAACAAAAGGGTGGCAAAAGGGAGGAGAAGAGAGAAGCAGCAGCGAGGAAAAAAAGAAAATGTTTGACCTGGCAACTTGCTTTAAACCTTGATAAGCCAAGCCGAGCTCTCCATCTTCATTGAGATACCCCCAGTCCTCAGTCTTGCTAGAAATAAAGGACAGAAAAAGGAAACAAGAGGACAGAAGAAACACAAAAGGTCAACTGCAAGAGAAGGAGAAAAGGTGCAGCAGAACCCTTATTAATTTTATTTAATACTATTATATAGAACACACTTTCATTACACTGTGTTTCTTTTTCCACCACACTGAAGGAGAACCATGCCCTGGTTGTGCCCTGTAAAACATTCCTACCTAGTGGAGCTTCTCCTCCCCGCCCAGATGGGACAAGTGACCTCGTGTTGCCCCTTCCTCCCCAACCCACTGCAGCCAACAGAAACCCAAAATCCTTCAGGTCAGAAAGGATCATCACAGATTACCCAGTCCAACCTCTGGGCAGGTTATCATAATTCCCAACTGCTGGTTTTATATCTCCCTAATATGGAATTTGTAAGACAAGTTTCTCCGTTTCCTTCCTTCTGCAGCAACTCCCACTGTCTAAAATAAATCATGCTCCTTCTATTTCAGTTGAGGGTTTCCTCAAACACTGAGTCAAACATATCAGTCTTTCCTCAGAGCAACCCCAGGTCCAAAAACCACTTACATCCCTGCAAGATCAAATCTCCTCTATATCCATCCAGGCAGAAAAATGCCCAGAAAAGTCTCATCTCACCTTGAGACTAGAAGTCTCTGTTTAGCAGATTGTTCATTTTTTGTTGTTTTGTTTTTTTTTTTCAAGTTATATGAGGCAAGAAACTCATTTATCTCCTTTAATGAGGTGCTGAACACATTACAAGTAAGTGATGTAAGCTGGTCAATTTGACCAGAAACACTTGTTATACCAAGATTATACTTGACTTCGATGTCAGTTAGAAAACAGCTTTTCTTTTTGGACATAACAATTTAAAAAGTAAACAAACCACCAAACTTAATATATCGTTATATTTCAGACACACACCAAAAAAAAAAAAAAAAGAAAAAGGAACTCAGCCAGCATGCATCTTCTATTTTGGAAAGAGCTGTAGCAGAAGCCATTCCCTGGCAAGGAAATCTCTGCATATTTCACTGGAAATGCACAACACACAAACTTTCTACAGCAAATTTTCACAGGAGGAAAGCAGTGAGAAACGTGGTGTTGCAGCACTGCCATGAAAGGACTCAGGAGGTGTCTCACTGCCACAGGCAGTTTGTACATCCCTCCCATGCTGGTGTACAGCATTTCTCAAAACCGGCAAACGTTTCAGGCACTGACATTTGCAAAGTTCATCTGTTAAGGCCACATGCATGAATTTAAATTAAAACCTTGTTGCCACCGTATACACAGCAGGTTTCCAAAAGGGTTTGTAGGCTGACAGAAACTAGGAGGTTTATTGGTCTCATTTGCAATATTTCTTGGTAAAGTCTTTCTTTTTTTGGTTCATATAATCTTAACAGGACATATCCTCAGGCACTGAAAACCAAGGAAAAAAGCAGGAAGGATCATCACTATTTACTGCATGTCACTAACCTGTGAAATCTCACACAGTGAGGAGCATTTTGAAGAGAGGCATTTTCCTGGATAACCTCCTTCGAAAAATAGATTTTATTCCTTTTTTCAAACCACAGGCATTGTGGTAAATGAGGAGAGCAGCTCAAGGAGGAGCTGCTTTATTTATATATAAAATAAATATATACAGGTACCGATATAAGATACATCTGCCCTGGGAATTAAGCATTTAGTTCATCTCCATCAACACAGCACTGACTCAGAAATCACTGAGCTCCCCTTTCTGCCAGAAGTTCATATTGACCAAGACATTAACCATCAAACACAGGCCCTTTCAAGCTAATTACATTAATTAGTATGTGACAACATAATTTCCTAGAATGCTGGCTAAATCCTTTTCTCAAACAAGGCTGAGAGGAGCTGAAAGTGCTTGATTCACAAAGCCTTTCTCCTTTTTCCTTATCTTGGAGGTGCAGGTCTGGGGAGCAGCTGGGACAAACAGCCCTCACCAAAAGTGAGAAATTCCCGCCCAAACACCTCCCTTCCCCAAATGGCAGAGCGGGAAGAGACCCATGGGAGAGTGGCAAGCAGAGATAGCAACCCTTTCCATGTGATGGCCTCTTCCAGCTGCAAAAGCATCCTCCATGTGAAGCCAGCACTTGCATTTGCAGGTGGGACTTACAAAGCAGAAAAAAAAATAAAAGATAAAATCCATGTACTCAACAGAAATCACTTGGGAAGTTATCACAGAAGCTAATTTCAAAGACACAGCCTGATTTACTTTGAGCTGCCAGGTTATTAGTTCTAACATCATCACCTGGTCTCTCTTGGCTCTATGTTTCTACCAAGATGAAACAGGCTCCAAAGAATGATCCCAAGAATTAAAACAGGGAACAAAAAGCCTACTTAGCTTTACACTCAGTTATTGAAGCAGAAAATTATCTGGGAACTAACTTGATGATTTCCCCTTTAGCAGCTAAAAGTAAGAAGGAACAAAAAAAGAAAAAGGCAAGCTGAGTTTATTTAATTTATAAAGAGCTGCTTTTGATTCAAACTTGCCCTTGGCCTGGAATCAAAGGGCTTTCCTCTGAAAGCTTTGTGGAGACAGAATCACTGTGTGGGCAAGGTCAGCAGCACCTGGCAGAGTTTTTTCTGTTTTCCTCCTGCTGTATTTAGAAGTCCTGCATTACATGGACATGGAGACAACACAAGGTCAATCTCCCACCAAAGTAAAGCCATGCTCTGACTCCAGCCTAAATAGCTCAGGTAAGACCCCCCTGCAGAGCTGCCTCCAGCCCTGGGGAACAACAGCACAGGGATGTGGAGCTGCTGGAGCCAGTCCAGAGGAGGCCACAGAGATGCTCCAAGGGCTGGAGCCCCTCTGCTCTGGAGCCAGGCTGGGAGAGCTGGGGGGGTTCACCTGGAGAAGAGAAGGATCCAGGGAGACCTGAGAGCCCCTTCCAGTGCCTAAAGGGGCTCCAGGAGAGCTGGAGAGGGACTTGGGACAAGGGATGGAGGAACAGGACACAGGGAATGGCTTCCCACTGTCAGAGGGCAGGGTTAGATGGGATATTGTTGCCTGTGAGTGTGGGGAGGCCCTGGCACAGCTTTCCCAGAGAAGCTGTGGCTACCCCTGGATCCCTGAAAGTGTCCAAGGCCAGGTTGGATGGGGCTTGGGGCAACCTGGGCTAGTGGAAGGTGTCCCTGCCCATGGTAAGGGGTGGGACTGGATGAGCCTTAAGGTCTCTTCCAACCCAAACCACTTTAGGATTTTATGAAAGGTAAATGGGAGTGATTCTTGCAGAGTAGGTGGGAGAAGTGTCTCTTGCTTATTAATCCCACTTCAGAATTTCAACTCCACCAGAAAAGCTTCCCATTAAAATATTTATTGACCAAGATCAGAAAGGGAAAGCAGCTCTATTTCTCATGCTGACACCCTCGGGTATAGAGCTGCCTAAGTACAAAAGCAAATTCGTGCTGGGGGGAGGGAATGTTAATTTATATCCACAAACACAATAATCCATGCTTCCTAAGCATTTGTTTTCACCTGATTTACTGCCATTGACACCAGCCTACATTTTATAAATCAACCCCATACCCAAGCAAATGCACAGGGAACCATATGATGGGAAAGCTGGTGGTGGTTAATGAGCCACTGGATAAATCAACACAGAAAATCAGGGTAAGAGTATATAGAGCTACTACTGCTGTCTTACAAGAGCCAAGCTCCAGGTAAGCTTCATATGAGAGAGAGACGAGAGAGGTAATAGGAAACTGAGCCTGGAGACAGCAGATTTCCCTTCCCAAAACTCAAGAGGCCAAAACCCACCAAGGTTGGGCCACATGAACTTCCTAGAATTGTAGCTCACCCGTGCAATTGCAGGGAAAGGAAATCAGATCCTGGAAAATTATATACCCTGGGTGGGATTTAAAAGCTGTGCAGATGTGGCACTTGGGCACATGGGTTAGTGCTGGGCTTGGCAGTGCTGGGGGAACAGTTGGACCTGAGGCATACTTTCAAACCCAAATGATTCCGTGATTCAGTTCTCTCTGCAGGAGTCAAGTCTGGAAACCAGACCATCTGAAGGAGGGCTGGAGTCTCCTGGAAGGCTACAGCAGACAACATGTACACCACTATGGCCAGATATCAATTAATACTCAGGACTAGTGATGCAATCTGGCCAGACATGTCTTATAAAAGCAGCAACTCTTATTTTGACTCTTTCACCAACTCCTGAACACAAACCAACCCTCTCTATGCAGGCACACTGGAAAACCCAGGGAGTAATTAAAGCTGTGCCTGACAGTGGGATTTCATCAGTGCTCACAGCTCCAGGAGAACGTTGGAAGGAAAAAAGGGAAAATTCACAGAATTCATTAAGTGACCAAAAAACACACCTTGCTGCTGGAAGCACACTGAGCCCCGCTGATTTACTGACAAGAATGAGTGTGGTGTTCAAATTAATTTTATCCTCTCTGTCACAGGAGGGGCAGAAATTTCATCAGCAAGTTCAGTTCAGGAAAGCAAATACTCAATGGCAATTGAAAAAAAACATGAACACTGATCCCGATCCAGCCAGACATGATGCTCAGGTGAGAAACCAGTGTAACCAGAGTCCTGGACCCCAACAATCCTCACTCCTCCAGGTCCCTGGGCCAAGACGAAAGCTGGCAGAACTAGCCTGGGCAGAGCCTCAGCACAGCCATCAGGGTTTTAAACTCTGTTTAAATGGGATGCATGTGGAACCCAGCCCTTCCAGCAAGTCCACCTCTGTACTCACACACCAGGAGATCTCCACAGATTCTCCCAGGGCTTTCACAAGAAGGAAAATGGACGCAAACTCAGAAAATCCAGCACATTCTATGGCAGGAATTTGGAGGAAATACAGCACAGACGTGATGACCAAAGCTCATCACACAGCTATATATACACTGAATTTTTGCCCAGAAACCTCTCTTTCACATTGCACCTTTTTGGCCATCCAGTTCTGAAAGCATTAAGCAACTCTTCAGAATTTTTTTTATATTTCAGTGAAATATCGTTGAATCACAGACTGGTTTAGGCTGGAAGGGACCTTAAAGCCCCCCTCATTCCACCCCCCTGCCATGGGCAGGGACACCTTCCACTAGACCAGGTTGTTCAGAGCCCCGTCCAACCTGGCCTTGATCACGTGCCTTTCCTCATAAAGGTACAAATAAAATCCTCATTAAGTCATGGTCTGTCGCACCCTGGACTGTTAGCAACCTTCTGCAACCCCTCTAAAAAGTGGCAAAGTGTGTTATTATTAAAACCCATTAATTCACAATGGCTTTGTCTTCTATCTTGATGAATAGAAATTATTTAGGGGAAAATAGTCTCAAACATCTGTATTTGTCGAGAGAAAATAAAAGAGATAAACATTCAATTTCCTTGGAGTGAAATAAAAATTTACTTTTCATACTATCTCGCTGTTAAATCCATGTAATTTTGTCTTCTTGCAAGACACTACTTTATTATTTGATATCCTCCTGGATAACTGCAAGGATGATTTGATGCTTAGCAATATCAGCCCATTGTTACTGTAAGGACAGACACATGTTCACAGAATTAACCCCCACTATGGTAAACCTGTAATCAAACAGATGTTCCCAACACTCGGTTTGGATGCAAGAAAAGCAATAATGTGAGTGTTTCCAGGGAATACAGCATGTTTGTTAGCTCAGTTAACCACAACAGGCTTTTGCCTCTGGGAAAATGAGAAGGGGACTGTGCTGTCTTCTCAACACAGTATGAGATACTTGTAGTAAGTAACTCACATATCCCAAATCTTAGTCTTGCTGCTATTTATGTACTGGAAGCAAAGTCAAAATCCAGTTTTGCTCGCTTTCATGTTTGCTTTTCCACCTGCTCAGTATCTCCCCTCTCTTGCGGACACACACAGCCCTAACAATGAGGGCTCCTCACCCATTAGAACCAGTTGGAACTAGAAGATCTTTAAGGTCCCTTCTGACCCAAAACATTCCAGGATTCTACGATTCTGTAAGACACACACTTCTGATTTCATCTTTATGGCCCATCCTTGACCCAAAGGCCCGTAACACAATCCAGAACCTGGTAACTCTGAAAAACGCGTTGTTGATTTTGGTCTGGATCCCACGTCTCACGCTTTGGTCCGGATTCCCCCTCTTTCCCTTTGTTCAGCCCCTCCTGCTGCTGGAAGAATTCGGGCCACACTTACCGGTTGGTCTCACACATCCCCTGGTAGGCTTCGATCGCGTCCTCCTGGTCAACGTGCCTGTCACTGTTGGGCCAGCTGGCATTGCTGGGGATTCTCTCCTAAATCCAACATGCAAAACAGCAGCATGACATCCTGCACACCTCTTCCTGTCTTTGAAAGTCCCCCGATGCCAAACTGCTCCCAACCATTCTATTAAGAGCTGCTAGAAGTTTCTATTGAGAGCGCCCTCGGGGCATCTGTCACACCAGAGAGTTTCTACGAACTCACACACATGCAAACAGACAGCAGGAGAGAGAGGAGGTGGAAGTGAAGCAGTGAATATGAGAGAGGGATAAGTGAGGTGCTTGGTCTGAAATACAAAACGTACCAAAACCTTGAGGAATGGTAAGACAGTGAATAAAAAAAGCCCAAGTTAGAGTTTTCGGAAAATAAACCCTCCCATTGGAATGGGCTCTAAAAACAAAAGCACATCACAGCTGTTTGAAAGTCCACTCGTCTACACACCAGTAGAAACACATTACAGCTGCATCAGACTCAAGTGAGCAGAGTCTGATCCAGAAGCTCTTTCTCTCCATCCCATTTTCCTGCAGAATAATAGCATTGTCAGGAAACATCACCAGGAACATCTCAGACCACCACACCTTGGTACAGAACCGGAGAAGTTGTTCCTTGGTGTGGGCTGGCTAGACCTCATCAGGTATGGGGTTAAGCACCCTACAGCAGTACCATGGGACGTATAGTCCTGGGCTGTCTGAAATGTCATGGACTACAACTAATCCATAGGCAGAACCTCCTATATCCCTGTACAACACCCTATAACCAGCCCAGGCCATCCTGCACTCAGAGCCTACCAAAGCACAAATAGCATCACTCAGGCAACCACTGAATTTCCACCAAGAGAAGGGAAAATGGAGAAGAAAAGCCATTACCCTCTCCTTTACCATGTTTTTCCCCATCTCTTTTTGCTGGGCTGCCTTCATGATCTGTGACCTCAGGATGAGCACCTCTTCCTTCCGCACTTCCAGCTCCTCGTTGGCCGCTTTCAGGTGGTTCAGCAAGAGGTTGTAACTGTCCTGGACATCGTTGGATGAGTTGTTCTGGGTTGCTCGGTCTGCAATAGCCTTCCTCAGCTCGTTCAGTTCATTTTTCAGCTTCTTGTTCTCCGACTCCAGCTCTTGCCTCTGGAAAATATCGAGCCATTAACCAGTTTGGATAAGCTGCCTCATCCTTTTCTGAGACACCTCTAAGGTGACTCAATTAGTGATGATTATGGCTGACTGATCAATTAAAGACAGGATCTGGATTTTTCTGCCAGTCCAGCCAGACTGTGGAGTTCAGAAAAGGGTTTTGCTTTTATCAGCAGCCTGTTGCTGTTTAGTAACAACAGTAACAGGGGACACAGGGGGTGGGGGGAGATTTTTTATTTGTTGACATTATTTTTAAACACAAAAGCAAGCTGCTTGTTAAAGAAGCTAAACACATTCTTTTCTTCTCAACCTCTTTTCCTTCTCTATCAAGAAATCACTACAACCCCACAATGTTCAGCTCATCTTTCAAATTCATTAGGTAAGCTGGAAGGTGCTGATTTACATGACCCATCATCGTGGCAGGCATCCCATTAGGTGAGCCACGGGTCTGTGAATTCCCACTACAGCTTCTTTTCTCGTACATTTTGTAATTCCCTCACCCTGGTGCAGTGTTTGCAGCTGGAGGATTTTCTTGCCCTGACATCTCATCAAACGCTGGCGTTTGACAGGCAGGGGCAACACTGTACAAGTTTGACTGTGGCTGCTTCTCCTGAATAACAATGTGTTTACTGAGACAACTGAAGGGCTCATTTGCTTTTGCATGACAGTAGAAGACAGAAGAATGAAAATCCTGCAGCTAAGACAGCTTTCATTTTAGCATGTCACCCCTGAAGCTTTGCAGGTGGCAACACAACAACTTGCTCTTTGCAAGCACCCAAAACCCACCTGGAGCATCCCAGCTGGGCCAAGAGCAGCTTTACTCCTGCAGCAGTGCAATCATAGAATCACAGAATGGTTTGGGTTGAAAAGGACCCCTAAAGCTCATCTTGTTCCAACCCCCTGCCATGAGCAGGGACACCTTCCACTGGCCCAGGTTGCTCCAAGCCCCACCCAACCTGGCCTTGGACACCCCCAGGGATCCAGGGGTAGCCACAGCTTCTCTGGGCAACCTGTGCCAGGGACTCGCCACCCTCACAGCCAGGAATTCCTTCCCAATATCCAATCTAAATTTACCCTTTTTCAGCTTAAATCTGTTAGTCTTTGCTATAAGTCACAGACAGGGTGGGAGCCAGACTCCTGGGGTCCTGCTCACAGACAGAATCCAACTACCCACCTTCTCTTTGCACTGATCCTCCACCCCCAGCTGCTTCAGGGTGGCACCCAGGACTGCTCCCTCCTGTCCCCATGCACCCAGACAATGCCAAAACCCAAAAGGACCTTTATCCAACACAGTACAAACCAAGACAACTGCTAGTGAGCTGACAAAGTCTGCTGTCTGAGTGATTTGGGATCAGCTCTTTCCAAGGGACAAACCCCATCCACGTGGATCCTCTACAACAGCACAAGATCTGTACCCACTGAGATCTAGGTGCTTCCCTCTCCCCACCACCTTTTGAGCCTTTCCACAGCTTTCTTCCACAATCCCTCTTATCTCTGGGATATCTGATTCATTATCATTGTGGGCTGAGGCGAGCTAATGAATCCAAAAATGGCTTGGGAGAGAGGGGGGATGGAGGCAATTTATATACAATTTATACAGTGTGTAGCTAGCACAGCTGTGTAAACCTCGTTTCCATAGGAAACGGGGGTTGTAATTATAAATCCTTACAAATTATAAATGGCAAGGCTTATCACAGCAGAGGTGTGAACAGAATAGCTGATCTGGCATCTGGACAGCATGCTCCTAGCTGAACAAACAACATCAGTAATGGAGCATATTCAGGTACTTGATACCATCTGTCATTAAAAAAAGACAGGATAAGAAACGCATGAGATCCAGCAATTCTTCCACGTTTAAGCACAGCTCAGCAGAGGGAGCACATGAGACATGGGCTTCTCTGTACTGGTTTTTAAAGTAGGAGTTGTGCACGTGATGGGAACTGATACCAAACTGGGTTTAACTGTTCCTGCTACGTGGCTAAAGCATCACCTTCATTCTTTTGCCGATCATTCACTCTCTACTGATCATGCTCACAGACACTAAAGGGTAAGATGAAAGCAATTACCTGCTTTTCTACACAAATGGCTCTCCTGTGAGTTTTCTTATTTGCTGCTTAAGACCCCTGATTTCCTTTTTCTTTACTGTCCTCCTCCTTTCTATCCCTTTCTCCCCCTCTTCCTTTTTTCAATGGGTAAGCCACACTGCTGACTCCAAGGACTGGTCATATAAAGTTCAGCTCTGGTTAGAAACGAAGCCAGGGAGACCAGGAAAGAAAGCAATAACCAACAACCCTGCTTCAAAAGCCCATGCCTTGGACTCCATTCAGAGTTTACACTTAAATTCATTCCCTACTCCTTTCCTTGTGGATTTCATGGACCAGCGTTAAAACATCCAGTGTCCCCTGCCAATACACCCTTTTTGCACTAGAATTAGCCACGGCAGTACAGAAGCTAAAATAAAATGCTCTGAATGTGGAAAGGGAGATTTCTACTGACGCTGTGAGAAATGGTTGCTCTTCAGCACAGTCCAGCAATGCTGATTTATTTGACAAATTACAGTCAAAATGTCCTGAACTTGAACTCACACTTGTCCCAACATGTACAGCATTACAGAGGTGTGAAAGGGGTACCGAAGCACTAACAGTGATGGAAATACCTTCACTCTTTAGAAAAGGGGCTTATATAGCAGTGCTGGGGGAAGTGTGAGCCTGCCTAAGGCAGGGGTTAGCACTGCCATGCCAGGAATTTGCCATCTCTTCTATTTCTGGTACTCCATAGGAAAAGAAAATAAAATCCTCTAGAAGCTCATTTTATGATGAGCTTCCAAGTCTAAGGGACCAAACAAACACCCCAGCTATGCAACAAGTGAGAAACTCAATTATGCCTTGTGCTCCTGCTAGGAATCCTAGAATGGTTTGGGTAGTAGCCCAACCCCCTGCCATGGGCAGGGACACTTTCCACTGGAACAGATTGCTCAGAAATACAGAGTCAGGGCAAGGGCTCCTTGGTGGTTTCATTCCCACTCCCTCTTTCCCAGCTTGAAAAAACAGGCTGGAAAACACATTTTTCACTGAGGAATTTTCTTGTGCAGGTGTGACTCAGGGGCATATCTCCCTGTTTTGCCTTTCTGAATATGGTAACCAAACACCTGGCTGGGCATATTTTGGGACAGCATCTACTGAAAAATCTATTTATCCATTACAAAGGACAGATAATTTCTGCCTGCTGTAAATGTATCAGTTTTAGCTCAGGTTCCTCACATTTCTTTGCAGTGTTACAAAAGGAGAGAACCAACTCTTTACCCAAGTGAGCCTCTCTAAGGGAGGACTCTGTCTCAGTCACTTCCCTTCATCAAAATCTGCACCAAGAACAGGTTTCCGGACAGATGCTACTCCCAAAAGCAAATCCATTCCATCATGGGTGTCATGACAGTACACCAAGATTACACCAAGACACAAAGCTGGAGGACAGTAGACATGTGCTGGATGCAAAAACCAAGCCCATATGGCCATCCAATAATATCCTCACATTTTATTGTCCTGCTTAAGGGACAGTGAGTATCAAAACCATCTTCAATGGGACCCAAAACTATAGAATCTTAGAACAATCTTAGAATAGTTTGGATTGAAAAGGAACTTAAAGCACATCTCATTCCATCCCCCGCCAGGGGCAGGGACACCTTACACTAGACCAGGTTGCTCCAAGACTTGTCCAAGCTGGTCTTAGACACTTTCAGGGATCCAGGGGTGGCAACAGCTTCTCTGGGAAACCTGTGCCAGGGCTTCACCACGCTCACAGACAGCAATTCCTTCCCAGTATCCCATCTAACCCTGCCCTCTGCCAGTGGAAAGCCATTCCCTCTGTCCTGTCCCTCCAGCTCTTGTCCCAAGTCCCTCTCCAGCTCTCCTGGAGCCCCTTTAGGCACCAGAAGGGGTTCTCAGCTCTCCCTGGAGCCTCTTTTTCTTCAGGTTAACATCCCCAGTTCTCCCAGCCTGGCTCCAGAGCAGAGGGGCTCCAGCCCTCAGAGCATCTTCATAACTTCATATTCATCTGCATTTCAGGGATATATATACCGGTTTCTGAAAACACACTGCAGCCACACTTCCAAAACCTGAAACCTTTCTAAACTGGCTAAGGTGTCTCAGTTTCCAAAAGATGGAGCACCAGTGGAGCATCCAAGCCAACATCCCTTCCTGCTCCATAGCCAGTATCCCATGGACCACTCAAGAGCATCCACAGAAAGATGTAAGTTTTTAGGCACCTCAGCCTGGTTCCCCAAGATAAAGTCTTTTAAAGCTGGCAAAAAGGAAAAATAAACCTATATACAGAAGACTCTTAAAGGAGCCTGAGATAGCATAAGTTTTTGAGATACAAATTATCAGGAGAAATACAAAGAAGAGAGGAAGAGCTTTGCCATAGAGCCACTGAAGCTGCTGTCATGGGGGAAGGAGGGAAAAGCAGCCCTCAAAATCAGCAGTAAGTCACTCTTTCATTGCAGAGAGAGACTTCTGGCAGTGTCCTATATCCAGATGTGGGGAAAACACCAGTGAGGTGTATTTGCCTCTCTTTTTCAGTGATGCCTCCCAGGGAAACACTCCTACAGGGAACACAAAATCCCTGCAGGTTCATTTTCCACCTGTTTTAGGCTAAAGAATCCTTAATTTTTAGCAACATAGGCTACCTATTCATATGAAATGGTATTAACATAGAGTTTTACGGTTTCTTAGATATTTAGGACTAGGTATGTTAGTACATTAGGAATGTAGAAAGTAAGAAAATCCAAAATAACTATTTCCACTCTGAACTTCCTAGGTCAAAGCTTGAAGAAAATGCACTTTTTGAACTCATGCTGAAGTCAGAACTCTACAGAAGCTATTTAAGAAGGTGCCATCCTTCTTCTCCTAGGAACTGTGTAGGGGTACTAATGAAACTCAGTGGGGTTTCCCTCTGCCACTAAAAGCACATTCAGCCAGTGCAACATAAATATTGTGCTCAGAAAATAAAAACTGGATGGATTGAGTGCCAGAAAAAGCTTCTGTTGGAGGTATGTGTTTAGTGAGGGTTGAACATCCATCCTTTCCACCTCTAATTTCTGGGTTTTCTGCGTCCTTCAGAGGAGATGACACAGCAGCAAAAATGGTATTACTACTGACAGATGGTTTAGTATCATGTTATTCTGGATAACATATGTCCCTCTGGACTTCTCAGTTGTATTTCAATATTTGTTATGGGGACAAGGAGAGAAGGAGCCTCTGAAAGGTAGGTCTGTGCTGAAAAAAAAAACAATATAAAAAAAAATTCCCTTACTAACTCTAACCTGGAAACTGGATTTCTGAGGATAAGCAAGACATAGGAATTGGCCTAACAGAGTATTTAAGTACTGTTAGAGCAGGAGGGGAGAACCCACAGAAGCTGCAATAGGAGCCCAGGAGGTTTCAGTTGCTCTGTGTGTCACAGGGAGAAAACGATGAAGACAGATTTATTTGGTTTTGACCAGAGTGGCACCTTGGGAATGTACAGAAAATGGACAAAAAGCAGAGCTGGAGCCTGGAACAAGAAGCACACTGGGCTTCAGCTGTGAGATTTACACCTACAGCAAAGCAAACTGCTGAGACCTGGTGTGCCATCACAGGAAACCCAATAAAGTCCCAGTGGGAACAGGTGCAGTGGAAAAAGCACCCTTCACCATAAGTGGGCTTTTCACCTCTGTGGATGACTCAGAAACAGGCAGAGCAGTGCAGAACAGACATTGCCCCAGAGGGAAACATCTGTGAGCCCATCCCAGACCCCAGAGCTGATGGACAGCTACAGCTGCAACTGCCCCCTCTAACGGAGCCAGTTACAGGAGGTTCTGTGTTGTTACCACGTTCATGCCACTTGTTTGGGCTGCTGGAGCCATGGAATAGGTTACAGCACCCTCACTCACCTTCAGGCTGTTGTATGCAAAATCTTCCTGTTCCGAAGTCATGGTCTTTGTTTCAATAACCTGCATGGATTAAAGAGACAGATTTATATTTAAGAGCAGCCAGAGGAGCTGGTACACAGCACAGGATGGCTGAGCACATCCGGCCAGCTTAACCATAATAATGTTATTAATTGCCATCAGACAGCATCCCAGCAACACCTAGTGGGGCAGAGGACACTTCAAGAAAAAAATGGTTTAATCTCTCATTAATATCCTGACAACTGTGGCTCACTGCAGCCTTCAAACAGTGACAGTCATTAAGGGAACAATCTTCAACACAGCAGTCGGAAAACAGGTTTTTAATCCACCTCTGCAGCAAGGAGGAGAGGCTGGGGAAGTCCCCAATTTCATGTGTCCCCCGCAAATTACTAGAGGTGGTCAATAAGAATATGTAGTGAAGCAAGCAAATAATTACTGTTGGTGATTTTGTTGAGTCTCTCGTTGCGTTTGTCCAAAGTTACACTGATCTCACACTGGAGAGTAATAAAGAAAATAATTCCCAAACGAAGCAACAGAAGACCCAGAAATTTCAAATATGAAACCAAGAGTGATGGTGTTTACTCAGCAACTCGTAAAAGAGCATCTTCACTGCTTCACAACACCAGGCACACAGCACTGCTGTTTCATGGCACACATCATCCCCTCTGTGGCCTCTGACAAGTCACAAAGTCTCGGTTACAGATGACAGGGAAAATGTATACAAGAGATCTGCTATTGAAAGCCCCAATCCCAGAAGCTGGCTCGCCAGAACATAGAGAGCTACATTTTCAGACTTCAGTTGTAAGCCTGGATGGACTCCTGTCCCTTAAGTTACTGGGATGTCAATAATGTTGATTTTAAAAATATTTTACTATATATTAATATTTATATTATATATAATATAAAAACATTATATATAATATAATTATATTATAAATTTTATATAGGATAAGAGATAAATACCTATTAATATTAATATATATTTTTAATTGTTTTCAAGGAAACAAACTGTAGGAAGATTTTCTTTTCACAAGGAAGAAAGAATACAGCATAGGAACATGCAACAGGAACGAAGAATTCATTCTTCTGACAACCATCTTGTTATTTCTGATTTACTATACTATTTTTAAACTCTGTTCCTAAATGGTCATCACTTTGGAAGAAAAACCAACAAAACCACACAGATGATAACAATACCAAATCAAGGACTGTCCTAAATATTTTATAACCAGTTTCTTTATACAAATAAATAAAGTACTTCCCCTGTTCAATTGTCCTTAGCTGACAAAAAAAGTTTATCTCCGTTTTCCAGATGGATTTGTTGCTTCTTATTTTGAACTTGTCACTCTCAAACCTGAAATCCTACATCATGGGTCCTTCAGGCAATCAAGGAAAGCCAGTTACCAACAGGAGATTTTAGTATCAATGAAAAGCCACCTCTTACCTGGGATTTCTTGCTCTCTTGCTCCTTCTTCTCCAGCTGGGTTTGCAGCTTCTTCCTCGCCAGCTCGAGCTCCCTCACTCTCTTCTGCAGCTTTAGGAAGAGAGTCATGTCCATGGCTGCTTTTTCCATCCCAATCTCCTAGAGAAGAACAGCAGAGTAGAAAAAAAAAGATCTCAGTGTTAAATTCTATAACCATACCTAGTGCCAGACATGGCATCAGCACTGACCCCAGCCACAGCCAGTAACAGGAGGATCTCAAGAAAGACATGCACTGTCAAAGACCAAATGTACATTTTAAGCACCTATTTTTAATGTCAGTAAAACAGCTGACTCTTTTTAATAAATCACAGAATGCTTAACAGCCCAATAGATAAATTGGGTCTGATTTGGGCTGCAGCTTAGAACATCAAAAATGCCCTACTGAGTCACTTCTAGCCAAGTCTTTATTCGTTGTTTTTTTAACTGGCTTCACCTGGAATATTTTACATCAGAGCATGGCCACTACTGTCTGACTTCAGAAAATGCTCTCAGAGTAGTTCAGAAATACTAAACATAACACAGCAGCCAGCTAAGGGCAGTGAGGGCTTCTGCAGGCATGGTATGTATATGTATGTGGGACACAAAATAAGGTCCTGCCGACGGGGTGGCAGATCCCAGGAACGTTCACCACCCACACATGCTCTTGAGTCACAGAAGTGGAATTCAAAAAGCAGCCTGTTCTAGCAAATGTAAGTAAAAAACACATTTCTCTTTTCCACAGGATTCTTGAAAGCCAGGGATTAATTTGTGCTGCTCTTTTCTGCTTTAAGAGGCTGTTGATTTGACTACAGGGGCTGTGCTGGCCAGCGAAGCATCCGTGAAGATGCATGGGAGCGAAAACACTCAGGGCAAGAGGGTAATGAATTCTGCTATCTTTGCAGAGAAGGATCATGATACAGACATCGCCATCAGTGCTGGCTATAACTGCTTTGATGAATTTTCATCAGTCTTTAAGCTGGTGTGGCCCAAAGACAGCACTTTATTATTTTTAGAGCCTTATTTAAGCCCGATGCTGCAAACAAGTAAGCATTTGCCACAGCACCACAACCCTGCAACCCCTCTCACACAATTAATGAGGTGTTTCTTTAGCCTGAAGTCAATTTTATCTGCCACACCTTCTCGCCCAACCTCTGTGCTCCCAACCCCACACCCATCACCCCTGCAGAGCAGGGCTCTCCTCCCCACTCCTCTCCTGCCCAGTTTCCTGTACCTCCACTTGTTGAATCACATCATCAGTGTCTCCTATGTCAGAGGAGGATATGGATGGATTATTGGAATCAGACTCCAGACTGCTTTGGTTGGATGGGTTTCTTCTGTGCCCCGGTGCCTGCTGCCAAGAAGTGATGCAGATACATAAAGGATTCAGTGCTTAAGGATTCCTCACTAAGTGTTGTTTATCAAGAGCAAATATCTGACTATATACCAAAGTTACCTTTACGAAAGGCTTGACTTTCACCTTATAGTGGATTCCATTTTTGAGTTTTTATGCCCTAACCATGAAATTCATATTAACACAAAGGAATACCTTAAAATGTGAAGGGATATAGAAGCTCAGTTTAAAGATTCTGCATGAATTAAAGGCACATCATGACACCAGATGCCTGTTAAGCGTGAACATGCAAATATGAGCTCAAGATTATGCTGTTGACAGAACCCTCTGGAACTCCCTTCAAGCACTCAACCTTTAGAATATATGTAAGCATTCTCTAATATTTAGATACTTTTATAATCCAGAGCTGACTCCATGACATTTGAATTTGAGTCAAAGAAAAATCTCCAGCACCTACAAACCATCACATCTATTACGCTTAACTCAAATCCAGCAGCACTCTATCATCTGATTTTCAACAGTTTTTCTAACACTTTAGCAAAGCTGAACCTAAAAACTCTGGCTTTTGAAATTCTGCAGTCATGTTGCTGGGGTTTTTTGGTTTGTTTGCTTTTAACCCAACACCTGCACCTGAACATCACCGACACAAAACAAGAACAAGGAGTACAATCCAGCTTTTGCTGAGATTCACAGAGATTTCTAAGCAGTTCACAGAGACGCATGAAAGACCAAGCCCCTTTCTCAAGGCACACAGATGCTTTGCTAGAAGTATATTCTCAGAAATATCAAGCGCAAACTGCACAATAATGTCAGTTCTGTTAAATGTTTTGCGGATAAGTGAGTCATGTTGTTCACCAACAACAGGTTCAGGGTACAACAGAACAGGGATAATTCCAGATTCATTACCTTTATAATCGTCATTTCATCCCTCAAGTTGTCATATCTCTGCTCCAGACTTGAATACTCTTTCACCAGGTTCTGATAACGAGATCTCTCTTCTTCCAGCTCTTTCTTCATCTGGATATTTTCTTCAACTGCATTTCGTGTAAATTCATCTTTAAAATAAGAAGGAAAAAAAAAAAAGAAAGAGAAAAGACATTATGAACTTCATCTCTGAAACGAGCTTCTGGTTAATATGTCCAATTACAGTGACTAATGAAAAAAATACTGTCTCTGCCAGGAGCCTTTAGAATACATGTAGGCATTCTCTAATATTTAGATATTTTTATAATCTAGAGCTGACTCCATGACATTTGAATTTGAGTCAAAGAAAAATCTCCAGCACCTACAAACCATCAGATCTATTATGCTTAACTCAACTGTGCCAGCTCCAGCTCCCATGGGCCAGCCACAAACCCAATCACAGAAAACACCAGCACAGTATGGAAATACAGTCATGTTGAAAAAGTGGTACATGCTGCATTTAAAAACTTCCCTGCCTGCTTCCCACCACCATATTTGGCACAGGAGCAAATGAACTGCAGCAGCTTTTTCTCGTGCCATCAACCATTTATCATGGTAAGACTCAGGGGGTTCAAAGTATTTTATATACAGATAAATTGATTTCTTTGTTAAAGACTCCCTTTTGGAAACAAATCTGGTCCCTCCTCTTCCTGAGGAACCAGACAAATATAGCCCATGAGTCCTTTTAAATGGGAGAACAACAAACAAACCCCCTCCACTTGCTCTCTCGCATCTCAGATGCTCCAGAAGCATCCCATAAGAGATAAATAAATATTTGTAGGAGGTTTCTTTTTAACATGTTACTTTAATTCCTTTATTTTGTGTCAAGCTGAGGGCAAAAGGTACTTCACAAGTACCACAGAGCAGCGACAGATACATCCACAGCACGATGCTCTTTGTAAATCCTGCTAGAAAATCAAAGCTGGAAAGGGTGATAAAAAATAGAAAAGCTCAATACGCGCAGTTTCTTTTGTGACATGGGATTTTCCCAGATTGCTTTCCCCTTTGCATGTCTTGCCATCTAAGTCTCTGCTTCTAAAAAATGCTCACAGACTTGTGTCACAAAGGAGAAATCCTTTGCCATAGCTCAATAATGTAAACTGTGCTGTTCCTTGGATCCTTTATTCATCATTCTTGGGATGCTGTTATTCCCTACCCCTCCCACATCACCTGCAGGAAATGCCGTGACGTAACTGAACTAAAAAGCCCTTTCAGGTACTTTATTCCATGTTTCAGCAATTAAACTGGTCTCTGGCTTACCATCCACCAGCAGGGCTGCATGAACAGAACTACCTGCACAACAAAACAGTGACCAAAACCACCAGGAAAGAGTCACGGGAAGATGAGCACTTTTCAAGACAGGAAAAACACACAGGAAAAACAAGATTCGGGGGACACCAGTTAAGCTCCTCGCTCAGTATTACAGTGCTATAAGCATTTTTTCTTACCTTCAGACTGACAGAGAATCCTGCTGTTAAGCTCCTCTTTTTCCTGCTTCAGGAGAGCGTTTTCTTCTTCCAAATCGGAGATACGCTACGGAGCAAGGCAAAGAATTACTGCTTGCTGCAGGTCAGGGCCTCTGCAGAGGGATTACATTTCACCTGACGAGAGACAGGGAGCTTTGTTCGGGCTCTCTTTGCTGTTTAAGAGATCCATCCCACCGTGCTTTGCCAGTGGCCCTTTGTACATCAGGAGCTGGAGCGCAGGAGAACTGCACTGCTACCCCAGAGACTTTCACCCTTCCTGAGTGAACTGCTCCCTTAAAATAATGTTTTCAGCAGAAACTTACAAAATACTGGACAGCTGGACTTGGTGAGCACAATCTGCAGGAGTGAAACTCCTGCAAGCAATCAGGTTATGAGATCTGAGGTTCATTTTTACATCTCAATGGGCTTCATCGTTTTCTTCAAGTCACAGCACTGAGTGCTGTTGGGAAAACAAAGCTGCTGATTGTTCCCAGCAATGTAGCACTTAAGGAGTTGAGATGGACACAGCGAATATGAGCTGAGTAAATAGTTCAGGCCTTTTTGACTTTATTGTACCAAATTCATTTAGCGTGATTAGTCACATTAATGCTTCCTGTGACTGCAGAACCACTAGTACAGTGAGGCATGGCATGTACCAGGGCCTTTGGTAATACAACAAGAGCATATCTAGCAATTAACACCAACGACTGCCTCATAAAAATTAATGAGAACAGAAACTAAATCCTGCAAAATGCTATTTTGCATTGTCACAACTCCAAGGCTGGCCTGATTCTGACAGCTACTGATCCCATAATACTATTCATCCTCAGGAACTTTGATGCATTCAACAGCACTATCTCAAAACACTAAACCATCATATTATCAAGTGAAATATGCTGCTACATTTAAGAAGGACAATTCTGCTGCTGTCAGGCAGGAGAACACACATCACCCCAGCATAATGTCATTTCCCTGTGCCTTCTCCCTCACACCCTATAGCCATCACTTAGGAAACAGTTACACACAGCAGAAGAATCTCACAATGCCAACACTAAACAACACTGTAAACATGCCCAAGAGTAATAATTTTGCTGTCACCATTAGATTAAATTTATAGGCAGCCCAGCTGGCATGCACCCCTAGCACAGATTTCAGTCTTCCACACAAGCATGTTCAAATTAAGGTGTTTTATCAAACACTGCATATGCCAGATACATACTAATGGTGAGAATAAAAGCAAAATGAATATTTTATTGTAAGTCATGACTGAATCAGTCATATTCTGTGCACAAATTGGAAACTATCACCACCCCTTACTCTCCTTGTTCATTTACTCCAGCTGCTTGCATGACACTATTACCTCCTGCATCTCTCTCTCCATAATATGAAAGTCAGAGTCTGGAGATACGACTAGAAAGTTAAAAACTCCACAATTTAGGCATGCAGAGCTATTAGTGTTTTAAATGCTCTGAAATGAGACAAGATTTTAATATTCTGTACCAAAACCAGCTACTGTTCTTCTTCCATAAATCACATCTGCCATTAGATCAGCAACAGCGTCTTCAAGGTAGAAAGAACTCTTAAAAAAATGGGAAAGAGCTACAGGAGTTATAGGAAGCAATGAAAACCTGTACTGCAATGGGACAGCAAGGAATTTGAGTCATTTATCCCATCAGGGAAAAGATTAAAAGGCAACATGATTATTTTACTAGTGCTCTTTGATGGGTACTCATAAGGAGCCCTCCGTCCACAAAAAATTCATGGTGGTTAGAAAACAAAACCAGGCCCAGATCTGGAGTATTTTCAACAATGATGGAGGGATACTTAGAACTGAAAGGCTCAATAGGATCCACAACAATTATTCCGAGGTTTTAAAATTTCTAATCCGGATTGGGTACAGCTATTTTTAAGATGGGATTTTAAGCCATTCAACTTGCTTATGGAATTCCTGTCTCTACATGAAACAGGAACGAGCTCAAAGTTCAAAACCTGTGTTTAACCAAGCCCCCTGAAGATGAGAACAGTCCATTACACACAGGTGGAGGCAAGAGGAGTAGGTTACACAATGGCCAAGCAGCACAAACTCCATCTCTGGTACCTACTGGCATCTTTTGTACCTCCTGCTCATCTTTCTAAAGGAAACAGATCTCTGAAGATGCTTCAAAGCAACAGGACCTGCTTTGAAGGATTTATATGGAAGATGCTGAGCAGGGAGCACTGGTGATGGCTTCAGCCCTTATGTAAGTGTTATGCTGGAACAGCCAGTTCAGGAGACCTGCCTCCCATCCTCCCCTAATCTTGTGAGGAAAGAATGATGGTATTTAGCATTTTCCTAACGAAATTTCTGGCCAGGTTTTGAATTATCCTCTCTCATCAGGTGAGGAAACTTGATGCTACAAAAAGCCCTACAAAGAGCTGTTGGTCTGTTACCCAGACCTGATGTTTTAAACTTCATCACAAAATTAAGTAAAAAGAGCTATTCCAAAATTAAGGGCTCAGAGAGAATAGCTATGAGGAAGAGACTAAAAGGCTTTTTTAAAGTAACAAAATCATAACTGATAGGGATTTGCAGAATCTGCAGCCTCAGCTCAAATTACAGAATTAAGGCTCATCTCAATCTCGCTCAGAGGTGAGATGACTGTGGGAATCATTTCCAGAGTAAATGTGTTCCACTGCAACCATGGCCATGGTGCAATCCTCATCTTGAAGGTGAAAAGTGCTTCTCACCTGAGTTCAGTTTCTAGACACTCCCCAGCTTCTGGTATTTGTTAGAATTAGTCAAAATATGTCTTATCAGAATTTTTCCTGAGAAATGTTTTGGCTAAATTAATGTTTTCAGGAAGGAAACAGGTCTTCTCCGTCTTCCCACTGACAAGGAACCAAAAGGAGCAATGGAAAGCTAATGCCAGAAATGGGAGCCTGCACTGCTCATTAGAAATGTTTTATAATTAAACCATTTACTGTCATGGTAAAATGCACAGTATTTGCTCTGCTGTAGGCACTTCTACAGCAAGGGAAAGCTTCTGCTTTGTTTTCATGCTTTTCAAAAGCATTTCTTTCGTGATTAAACCAACCTTCCTTCCGAGTGCTCAAAGGGGATTTGCAATCAAGAACAAAGAGAAGCAGTTTATCCCCCTGCATCACCTTCAAAACAAAGCATCTTTTCTGGCTCTAAAAGCCTATGCTGCAGCCAGATAATGAATGGAGTCCTGTGCCAAAAGAGATCTTCTATTTTGGTGGTGGATAAAAGAAAATCACTGATTTCATACGTTCCCTGCATGGGTGAAACAGACATGCAAAGAGTGGAGCAGGTGATTACCTGACACTTCTTGGTCCAGCCAAGACACAACAGGGTGCTCACCTTTCTGAGATGTACACCCAAAAATGCATCTCAGTTGTGCTAATGGTTCAGATTAAGTAATCCTGACCACAGTTCCCGCAGCTCCTCAGCCAAACCCGAGTGCTCAGCAGCAAGTGAAGGTTGGCCAGGGCAGGTGGTGCTGCATGAAGTGCCCTGGAAGAGCCCCGTGTGGGCACTCTTTCACCATAATAAAAACACAGCTAATTCCAGGTTTTTTTTTTTTTTTTTTTTTTTTTTAATTTCCAAAAGTGACTCATCTTCAGGTCGTCACACACAAAGTGCTGTTCCAGAGTAACAAAACAGCTTTTTTTTGCAATATATTGAGTAAGAAAGCCCTGAATTCTTTCCAACAGCAAGATCAAAGATTCAATTCAATTGCTGCTACAGAAGAAATATCATGGATTTAACCTGAGAAGCCACAAGCATTCGCAGAAGGAAACCAAACCCACATCTTAGAGCTTCAGGTTATGAGAATGGTTGTTATTCAGAATTAATCTGACCAGCAAAGAAATTCAGGGCATAAGGGCCATTTTTACTCTTTGCAAAACAAACTCTCCACTCCGAAGTCTCTTCCTCCACTAGAATTCTTTCTTGTACAATGGTGGCAGTGTTGGACCACATCCACCTCAAGAGATAAAGCACAGGAGTTGATTATCCTTGTGGGACCGTTCCTACTCAAGATATTCTATGAGCTTGCATGAAGGAGCAGAAAAAAAAAATATATTTAGTGTATATCCCAGCTCCAAACCCTATGAAGGCTCATAACAACCAGCCTAGGTGGTGCTGGAGCAGTGCTTCTGCCTGGGAAGAGAGAAGTTGATCTTCACACAGATCACAGCTCTGTGTACCTACAACACCACTACAACCAGATGCAACAGCCATGGCAAAAACTGAACCCTCGTGTCCCATCCTGGGCTGGGATGAGGAAGGACATCTTCCTAATATTTACAGCATCTATGACAGCCCTCTCCAATACTTTGCACACATCATGATGAATCACTGTATAAACATGAAGCTCTGGCATACACCTGAAGCTCAGGATGAGAAGAAACAAACCTCCAGTTGTGCCAGGGGAGGTTTAGGTGTGGTAACAGGGAATTTTTTTTCACATAAAGGGTTGTAAAGCATTGGAGCAGACTGCTCAGGAAAGTGGTGGAGTCTTCATCCCTAGAAACCATGTGGATGTGGCACTTGAGGACATGGTTTAGTGGTGAACACAGTGCTGGGACTGGGTTGATGGTTGGACTTGGCAATCTTACAGGTCTTTTCCAACCTTAATGATTCTGTGGTATCCATGGTTATTAAATGTCCTGTTTTCCAGATGGGTTTGGGTTTGGGGAGTTTCTTTGTGGCTGGCAGTGCAAAAGGCATCAAGATGGGACGTCCTTCTGACACAAGGCAGTCACTGCCCCTTGCAGGGACGTTCACCTGCCCTTGCTGCCCCATGAGCTGGTTAAAGATACATTCTAGAGGCATTCAGCAGCAAAAACAAAACCAGCAAAAATATTAATCAAAGAATAGAAACTCTCTCCCCTTCAGACCCGTGAAGAGTGAGCTTTCACCAACCCCCTGCACAGCCTGAGATGCAACAGACAGAGACATACCTTTCTCAGCAGGTCTTTCTCCTGCATGTAGCTGTCCTCCACCACCTTCCTCTCCCCATGAGCCCTCTCCAGCTCCAGCCTGAGGTGCTCCATCTCCTCCTGCAGGCTGACAAGCTGGTTGCCATCGCCCCGCTGGCTCTGCTGGTACTGCAGCAGCTCCTTCTTCAGCTTTTCCACCTCGGAGGAGTGGGCTGACGTCAGCGTGGAGAGCTGCTCGTTCAGGAGTTTGTATTCCTTGTTCTGCAGCCCAAAGAGAAGGACATAAGAGCATAAGTCACATGAATGCATGCACTGCCTTGATGCACTGCAAAAGTAACCACTCAGAATCCTCGAGTGTGGCGGGAAACAAGCTCACGACAACAAACATTTCCATGCACATGCTAATAAAGCTCACAGAGCTAAAAGTTATGTCTAAACTGTGCTGAAAGCTCAATAATATTTTGGCAAGAATTATAGAAGCATTTGTTAAATGGGTATTACACTGATACCACTCAAAGGCAAACAATGCTTGGTAGCACTGGCAACCAAACCAAAAGACTATGCTCCTACTACAGCTTCCAAACGCTGTTGCTTAATGTGATTGGTTTGCTTCTTTTTTGTTTAATCTGTAATATTTGTTTTGCAGTTTACTCTTTTATTCCTGGCTCCTAGGCCTGCAGAAACCTGAGGTGACAATGCAGAACTGCATACTCGAGCTCCCTGCTTTTGAGTCATGTGCCTGCTCAGTCATCTTCTTATTTGCTCAGGTTTTCTCTTTTAAAGCACTTAGCAGTGATTTGCTCCTGAAGTTTTCAGACTCAAAAATTCAGTAGCCTCATTTGTTTTTTGTGCTTCAAATCAAAGTAATGACATTGTGACTAATAAACACCATCATTATTAGTCAGCCCCAGAAATGTCAGCTAATTCACAACAGACCAAGAGCTTTGTTAAGACCCTACCACGTGAACTTTGCTAACGTTAGGTAGACAACCATGGCAGCAAAAGAACCATTTTGAAACTTAAAATGTAGTCTGGTTTTTGAAGTTTCCTCTGATCATCCTTTCGGCCCCTCTTTAGGTGACCTCCCAAAGCATCCCCCTCTCAATGTAGAGTCTCAGTGAACTGAAGCAAGATTAACACACATCTAAAATGGAAAAACAAGTAAATGTGAGATATTAACGTTTTTTCCTTTGCTCCCTTCTAATGAATTATTAATGAACATCAAAATTCTGCATGTAGGAAATTATAATTTCTGCGTGACCAAAGGCATTTCATAGAATCTTAGAATAACTGGGGTTGGAAGGGACTTTAAAGATTATCCACTTCCACTCCCTTACCATGGGCAGGGACACCTTCCACTAGACATGGTTGCTCCAAGACTTGTCCAAACTGGTCTTGGACACTTACAGGGATCCAGAGGCAGCCACAGCTTCTCTGGGAAACCTGTGCCAAGGTCTCACCACCCTCACAGACAGGAATTCCTTCCCAGTATCCCATCTGACCCTGCCCTCTGGCAGTGGGAAGCCATTCCCCCTTCTCCTGTCCCTCCAGGCCCTTGTCCCAGGTCCCTCTCCAGATCCCCTGGAGCCTCTTTTAGGAAGGGGCTCTCAGGTCTCCCTGGAGCCTTCTCTTCTCCAGGTGAACACCCCCAGCCCTCCCAGCCTGTCTCCATAGGAGAGCTCCAAAGATATTTCCAAAGAGATCCGTTTGCAGAACCTTCTGTGCTAAGGTTTCTGTATATGGTTTTCTGTACCAGCCAACAGAGATTTCCATGCAGAAACCAGAAAAATGCAGAGGAATTGCTTTTTCTTGTTATTAGCTATCAGAGACATGAGACAGCGTTTACCGGGGTGCTCCCCACTGCAATCAGAGATTGCTCAACAGACTCTGTTAAACTTGAACTTGCCTTATTTTCCATCATTATCCAGCCCTGCAGAGCTGTGAGAGTACTGGTTTCAACCCAACCTAGTTGTTTTGGTTTTTTTAAATAATTTTAGTTAATTTTGCTACCAATGGCAGAGGCAACAAATTCATCACTATTCCTACCCAAACTAGTTTTATTCAATAAATGCTCACGGAGATACTACTGCTTGTAGAGATAGTATGGAGACCACACAGTGAATCTAATTATTAGCTGCATGAACATGTAACACTAAATTAGGTACCAGCCTTGAAAGTATCTCAGACAGGCACAACACGCAGATTTAAAGAAACTTAACTGAAAAAAAAAAAAAAGGGAAGAAAAAGCAAAGACTGGTCTAAGGTAATTAGAAAAAAAAAGTGGTCCAGTGAGGATGTTTAGCAGCAAAATAGATTTAAACCTTTCTTCTGTGTGCAAAAAAATCCTTCACCTGATTCAAAAACTGAATTAAACCATTCCAGTTACAGATGCCAGAGCATGTGAGCCGAGGCTGATATACAAGGAAAGGTTTTAATGTTTTCAAAGATCTTCTCTTCCTTGGGGGCACATGGAGTACTGCATCTCTACTCATGCATGAGCTAAAGCAGCAGAAATAGAAACATTTTCGTCCACAGCTATTTAGAAAATGATACAACTGCAGCTCTCCAGGTTACCTGGTATATACTTTTTTTTTTCCTAGAAAGCTAATTGGTATTTCCAAAGGTTGTGTTTATAGATTAGCAAGATCCTTCAGGGAAACTACCATGCAGCAAACTCACTGTGCCAGAAAAAAATAAATTCAACGTACTGAAAAGAAAGTCCACTGTAATGGTGCTCATTAGCACTTCCAAAGCATCCCAGGGAAACCTGGTGGTACTGGAAGGATGGTTAAATCAGCTCACTGGACAGACTAACATGAGTAACACAAAGCAGCAATCCTTCACTGTAAAAGTTACACAGAAAGCATCAAAGAAACTGCTTCAAAATGGCCTGTGCAGAGACCAAGAGAGAGCAAGATGAGGTCCAGACCATTATTTCTGCCTAGTTAAAAGCTCTCCATGACTCCTTCCCTAAAGGAAACCCTTCTGCTGCTTTCCTAATCCATGACAGGAAGCCAGTGTTAACCAAATATTGGGTTTTTTTTCTTTATTGTTCTATTCACGCACTTTTCCTAGCAGTAAATTGGTAATGAACTGGGGGAGAATGTAAACTAAAAATTAATACTGCTGCTCCAGGGCCAAGCCCAGCAGCTCAGCAGGCCCAACACTGACGTCCACACTCATTGCGCAAGTTCAGCCCAAATATCTGGACCTCAAATGACTCATCCTATTTAATTCCACTGAATACCCTCCAGATAAAGGGTCATATCAAACATTATTCTTAAGGTTTTCCCTTCCAAAGCTACTGTTTGCAAAATACAAGTATGCAAACAGGCATTTTAAAATTAAACACCAGTGTCTGAAAGTCAGACTCGGCTGCAGTGCACACTTTGCAGCCAATTAATACTGCAATGAAGGCTGCCAGCAGTAATGCAAATCCCAGGGTATCCTGACTCTGCAGTATCCGAGCCAACGCAGAGTCACTTCTCATCATCTCCATCGCAGGACTGCTCATGTCATTCAGGGATGGAGAGATTTAAGGTGGCGAGGAAGCCAGGTATGATGTATAAGGGTCCCTGACAATATCCCAGAATGAAAACCCACAATTACTGCTAACTGGCACTCCTTATCCTGACTCAGAGGGAATGTTCTTCTGCCTGTAAAAGGTCTGTTGGAGGACGCAAGTAGATGTGAAATTACCTGTTGATATATAGGTCCCACTCAGCGTTTCTTATGCTCACCCTGAAGTCCTTGTACAGCAACATAGAGGGTATTTATCAGAGTAACTTGCTTACATTAATAGTTGGAAAACCCTTCTCCTAAGTGTGTAATCAAACCATTATTCTGCAGCTCATTAATAACAAGTGGCAATTGCTGAAGACCTCCCTGCCATCAAGGAGTCACAGTAAGACCATCAAGTCACCCACAAAGGCATCTCCACCCCACCATCCCACCCCTCACCAGGGTTCTTAGTCCTGAAGAGTTGCTATGTCTAGTAACACAAACGTGCTCAAATTACTTTGCGAAGTATTTACCCAAATTACAGTTTATCTTCTGGGGAAAGTGACTCATAAGACACACAGTTCATACAATCAGCTGTGGCAGAGACTCTGCACCCTCACTGCTTGTAAAGTAGGAAGCACAGGAGAACAACCCAGCCCCAAACCCCTTTGACATCGGGATCTCACATGGAGCTGGCTTGGGTTTTCAAGCAACAGCTTTCAAAACTGCCAGTTTACTTTCCTCCTCTGAGCCCTTCTGGGCAGTTCTCACGACAATTTCATCGCAGCTTTTGCAGCTCCCTGAGCAAGGGGGAGACCCAAGATCCAAGCACATCTGTGCTTCCATGGTGCTGTCCCACCCTTACAAATGCCAGGCCAGAAGCAGCGAAGGCTGCCACCAACACGACAACACCCTTACCAGACAACATGGAAAGACAAAACCCTTCCTGGGAAGGACAACAAAACAGAGGCAAAGCGGCAGCATGACCACACTCGCCGCAACACAGCTCGGGACGTACCTGCTCGTCGATCTTCCTTTGGAGCTGGACCACCTTGTTCTCCATGCCAACATTGAGCTTCTTCAGGTGCTGAGCTGAGCGGGCCTCGATCCTGAGTGCCTTCAGCTGCTGCCTGGCCTTCATGCGCCGGTAGTAGCACTGCAGGACGATGGTGGCAGCCTGCACCCTGTGGAAGCGCGTGCGGGCCAGCCAGCCCCGGGCATATTTCTGCAGGATGGTGGCTTTGTGCTCCGCCAGGATCTGCACAGCATGGGCAGGAATGGGACAGTCAGAAGGAGGAAAGTCACAGAATCATAGAACCATGAAATGGCTTGGGTTGGAAGGGACCTTAGAGACCATCTCGCCACCCTCACGGCAAAGAATTCCTTCCTAATATGCCATCTAAATCTAGCCCCCTTCAGGTTATGGCCATTCATGGGAAGTCACCTGTACGGGTAGCAGCAGCCCTGGTTTGGCTGCAACACAGCACTCAACGCTTCCCAAACAACTGCCTTTGGAAGGGCTTCTCCTCCAAGGAGTGTCCTGGTAGGTGCACGGGGTGATGGCTGGAGATAAAGGCATCCTCTGTCACAGACAGGACTCCAATCCCCCCCTCCTGAAACGTTTCTCCAGATACTGTGCTGGACACATCCAGACCTCTCTTAGGAGCCTGGCTCTCTAAACCAAGTCAAGATCTGCTTGGCCAGTGACGTGAGGGTGTATGATCCTGGTCAGTGAGTAGAGAACTTGACGGGAACAGGGGGCATCTGGGCTCAAGGGAGGCTTCATGGACCACCTCAGAATACTACTGAGATCCACAGCCAGCAGAGTAAACAGCCATTAACAGACACACAAACACTTAGCAACAAACTTACTGGCCCTTCAGCATCAGATATAACTCACACCAGAACAGGTCTGTAGATTTTTTTTTCTGTGTTCCACCCCCGCATTATGATAATTTTTACTGCAGATAAATGCTGTCCTGGTGGGATTTCTTATCATGTGAATAACCTTCAAATAAAACCCTGAGTCCTTTCACTACAGTCTGCAGTCACACAATTAAACTTCTAGGAACCTTTATCTAGGGTTTTGTGAAATTTCTGGTGCTTGTGCATTGAATTTCTTCCCCAAAATTTATTACAATCTTTTCAGTAGGTGGCAATTCAATTCCTTCCTCTACAACTGAATGCTGACATATTAGAGATACAACCAGCATGTTGTTAATAACTTTCTTATGCTCATCTATGCTTCAGTCTGATAAGGAAATAAATAGCAGGAGAATTTGAAGATTACAAGACACTGCTGTTATTAGTTTGGGATAACTTGTCTCAGAAAAGGTACCCTCTCAGGTTCTCTTACAAATATTTTGTTTCACCCTAAGGTTTTCTTTGCAATTGCAAATTTTAATTCAGATTAAAGGGATTGTGTGAACTTAGGATGCAGCAGGAGTTACTGGGAAATGAGCTTTGTATGTCTCCAGCCTTGGTATTCATAGATGGAGAAACTGGGGCTGCCCAAAGAGATACAAGAAACCCCACTGCACTGTCTTGGAGAACTATTCCAGCCTTAAAGCAAAGTTTTGGTGGGCACTGGGCATGCCCTGACCCCAAGGAGCATCCCCCACCACTCTGCACCTGTTGCTGAACATGCACTTGAACCAATACCTATACCCAGTACCTACACCCAGGTGCTCCAGAGATTAAGGACGTTCAGATTTGCGAGGCCTGGACTTCAGCCAACTTCTACACCTTGTTAAGATTTGGGCTACCTTTAACCTCAGGGGGTTTAACTTCTCGACCAGCTGCCACCCCTGCAGAGGCTTCCAGTTTGAAAAACAGATGCTGAAAAAGCAGTGGCAGCACAAATTCCCTATCATCAGCACCCAGCTGGTCTGTCTCAGAGGACAACCCTGATCTCTCTGATAGGTCACCAGGTGTCCAGGTAACCTCCACCATCCCCAGGAGAAGGCTTTCCCCTCCTGTCTCATCATTCTTCTCAATTCTTCAAGTAGGCCCATGGCCCAGTTAGGCATAAGTTTAGGGACCACCAAAACAGTGCTGGATATGAGGAGTGGACAAAAGATTCCCCAGAGCTGTTCTCAGTTTCCTGACAGACAATAGCTGGAGAAGGAATTTTGACAAGGGGAAATGGCTTCACACTGACAGGGGGCAGGGTTAAATCAGAGACTGCAGAGAAATTTCTGGCTGTGAGGGTGGTGAGGCCCTGGCACAGGTTGCCCAGAGAAGCTGTGGCTGCCCCTGGATCCCTGGAAGTTTCCAGGGATCCAGGCCAGGCTGGACAGGGCTTGGAGCAACCTGGTCTAGTGGAAAGTGTCCCTGCCCACGGCAGGGCAATGGAAAGAGATGAACTTGAAGGTCCCTTCCCACCCAAACCTCTCTAGGACTCTATGGTTTCTCGCTGTATCACTGCTGTCATCAAACTTTCAGTTTTTTGCATTCAGGTCCCCGTTTTACACAGAAAGCTAGAGAAGAGAACTAATTAAAGGGAGATTTCTATCAATAAACGACTTGTTGCCTTCCCTGACAGACCCTTCTTGTCTTCCTACTCTCCTGGTAACAGCACCTGCAGCACAGCTCAGGCACAGATTCATTTGGCCAGGGAGGTTTTAGCAGAGAACAGGTTAGATCAAACGACATTTCCAGATTTCCACAGTGCCTTCCAGCACCTGACTGACTGACTTCATTTAGCTGCTCCACTGAGGTGCTGCTGCCAAAATCTTTTTTTTTCTCCTTGCACAGCTTTAAACAGCAATGCTCACTGTCACTGCCTGCTCACCAGAAACACCAGAGGCCGTCGGCTTCATAAACATCGAAACAGCCACAATAAACACATCACACTGCTGTGGCAGCAAAGGTAAACATAGAGGCTTTTCCCACTCTTTCATAAGGCAGACAGTCCATGGAGGTGTCGTACCTGGTGGTAAATCCTCCTGGCGAACATTCCCCGAGCAAAAGCCTGGATGGTGATGGTGGAGTTGCGGACCCTCTGGAAAGCTCGGCGGATCCGCAGCATTCGGAACTGCTTCTGCAAGATGATGGCAGCTCTCGTCCTCCTCAGGTGCTCAGCAAGCCTGCAAAGCACGGGAGAAAGCTTAGCAGGAAAACCAAACTCCCCTTCTTCATGTCTAATAAGTTTTAAACTGGACAGAGAGAAAAACTGTTTGTCCAAAAGTAGCTTGATGGCATTCAGGAAAGACCACCCCAACAGTAGGGCTAAGGAAATCTCCACGCTATCAGGCAGCATCTATGGAACCCAGGAGCACTGGAGCCACAAATCAACACCCCTAATTGTTCCCAAACAGTATTGAAAACAAGTATTTCCCCAGGTTTTCCCTGGTTTGATCTCTCTGCCTTATTTACATGAGCCATGAGTGATGGTTGGCTCCATCACTTCCCTAACCATAAAAAGCCCATTTTGCATGGGGTACCTACTGACTCAGTGAGAACAGCAGCAAACAGATTTGACATTTCAACTGGTGTGCACTGGTTTGGCAGCATTTATGAGCAGAGCCTCAGGCAATTCACGGAGAGTAAATAATAAGGGATGTGGTCAACTCTCCACCACGTGGCTCCCACTCCCCAGCTGAACTCATGCTCAATTTGTTGTTACACCAGTTAATAAATGCCCATAAGACCTCCATTTCATTTGATAAGTAGCTTGTTTTGCTGAACTTATGATTCATTTATTGCTTTCAGCATGAAACATTATACAGATCCACTTCCATTTTGTGAAAAGCTCATCAAAACTAAGAGCCACATCGTATTGGTTTATATATTCACTTGATCAAGGTCAATAGCTTCTCATTAGGACCTGCTGAACTAGGGCTTACTAAAGAGGATAAGGGATGATCTGTCTCCAAAAAGAGGAGACAGCAGTTATTCAGATGCCATCCATCCCCTATGAAACCTTCATGAAGAGGGGAACTGAAAAATCATAAGGAAGAAACACTGCAGTTGGTGGTTTTTACATGTCTGCTTCCAGCCTCTCTTTTAGCTCATATCCCATCACTTTGACATCAGCAGGCACCCCTCCTCCTCTCCCTAGAGGAATGGTTGACTGATGCAAAGTGAGATGTAAAGTCCAAGTCTGTAGATGTGTATGGAGAGCCCATCTGAGAGGCTCAAGTTAATCTCACAATGGCTTGGGTTGGAAGGGACCTTAAAGCTCAGCTCCATCCACCCCCCTGCCATGGGCAGGGACACCTTCCACTAGACCAGGTTGCTCCAAGCTCTGCCCAACCTGGCCTTGAACACTTCCAACTCTCCCTTTTCCTTAACCTTTCTCTTATTGCTTAGGTCTCATTTGCCTTGTCCAAGGCTGCAAGGCTGGCAGAGACTTCTAGAGAACTTCTAGAGAAGTATGTGGACTTATGAATACAAGAAAAATCCATGCTCAATTTTAAATAAAAGTCATCAAACTGCCCATCTTTGCTTCTCCTAGACCTTCTCATGCCTGGATTCTCCATGACACCAATCCCTTTCACAATCACAAGTAACACCACAAATTCAGCCAGTACCTCTGACACTCTTCCAAAACACAGTGTGACTGTACACAGCAGCGTCAGACTTGAATAAGGGGCAAAAGATGGAAAGTGATCACTGTGTCGGGATGCTACTCCTTTGCTTTTCTGCTCCCTCGCATTCACCACACATCTGACACCTGCAGCCCAGCACAGTGTTATCTACAGAAATCCCAGCAAGCCACTGGCACGAGGGAGCTTGAGGTTCCTTCACACGAAGAGTTAAACACTGAGCTCTGTTATTCTGTACTGCAAACAGCCCCACTGCCAGTGATCCGGAGCGATTTTTCTCGTTAAAAAGGATACAGTCAGTCAATCCTGAGAGCTCCCCTTGGACTTTAAGGAGGCACAAAGCTGGTCCCTGCAGAAGACAGTGCATACCAACTAGCCAACTGCTCCCTGGCTGATCCAAATGCCCTTTACCACAGGTAGTCCCAGGAAAATATTAGTTCTGCGAAATACCTTCACCTAAATACTTCAGAGTACTTCAGTCATCTGATTATAACCCAGTTGCCTATGCTCTGGCCTTGGCCCAGCACCTGGAAATTAAACTAGCGTAGACAAGAAACCAGTTTGAGGCAAAGAATTTTTATCTCTTGCCCCTAAGTAAAGCTGAAGAGAGGGACCAGGAACGAGTCCTGACTTCAGCACAGGAACTTTCACCACACTGTTATCCACATGCACAGTACGCGCCTTACTTTCAAGGGGCTAAAAGGCAACACCCCACGCAGGGCGTTTTCAAAGGTTTTTTCTGTACGAAAACCTCAAGTTGAAGACCTACAAGACGGAAAATCGAAAACACGAGTGGGCAGAGGCGTTTTTTTACACTCGAGTTCCCAGCCAGCCCTTTCCCCGGAGGGCTCCCCACGACCCACCTCCGTGCCAGGTGCCCCCGTGCGTAGCGCTGGAGGACGACTGTGGCTTGTCTCAGCCTCTGGTACTTGACCCTCTGCAGCCACCCCCTCACCGTCTTCTCAATCATGATGATGGCAGCTCTGAACTTGTCTGCCCGCAGTTTCTCCAGATACGCCACCTGCCCTGCGCGGAAGAAGATCTTGGTATGTCCAAACTGGAACTTGTCTGGATCCTTTTCAAAAGCACAAGGGAAACGAAATTTAATTAGCGTAAACATTATTTATTTATTTGTTTGTTTGTTTGTTTGTTTTCAATCTGTGTTGCTCAGTAGACACAGAGTAAAAATCCCCCTCTGAATAAAATTTGTCAGCTCACGTCCCTTCTTAACTGGGTGACGAAGATACTACTAGACCCCAAGCTACTCGAGCACTACAGTTCAGTCTTAAATTCCATGTATTTACACAGATTTTTAATGGCTTGGGAAGTTTTTGTTTTGGTTTGGCTTGTATTTGGTTTGTTTGGTTTTTTTCTTGGGTTTCTTTAAAGTTGAATAGAGCAATCACAGAATCCTAGAATGGTTTGGGTTGGAAGGGACCTTAAAGATCATCTAGTTCCAGTGCCCCTGCCATGGGCATGGACACATTCTAAACCAAAAATGCAACATCACAGCATTTAAATAAAGGATTTGTTTCTAAAAAAGATTAATGTTTTCATCTGCAAAGTCATTCAAAAGGCTCTGCAGCCAAGGGAAACACTTGGTGCATAAGGAAAACAGCTTTCGCAGAGAGGAATCCAGTTAGGTACACTCCTCAAAAACCACAGGAAAACAAGAGATCAAACATTAAAACCTGGCTAAGGTGCTGTGCAAATTTGGGGCTACCCAGCAGCAAGAAACCTCTGCGTGCACATTTGTTATTTAAAAATAAAGCACAGAGGAGCAGCAAGGTTTTGATAAGGAGAGGGGGCAAAACCTTCCAATTTGCTTATGGGAAAAGAATCCCAATCTATGGGATGCTTTTTCCACATAGGGCTATTACAAGTTTCCCATACATCAAGATTCATTAAGGTTCATGATGTTGTCCCAAGCTGGAGCTCTAACACATGCTCCAGCTATGGCTAGACAAAAACAGAAGGAGGGGTTGGGGTGACACATTTTTAAAAAGTGGCCAGTTGATCATGTCCAGCCAGTGACAGTAAACTCAGGACTTCACCAGCACTGGAAGAGTATGTGCATCTTGACCACAACCATGAGATCCCATGTCACGCTTGCTCTCTCTGCCTCCTTGAAAGATTATCTCATTTTGGAAAAATCCCCAGGCTGCCCGGGATGAAGAAGCACCTGCACAAGCAGCAGGTGAAGCTGGAGCAGGAGCAGTAACTTCAGATGACACAAAAGCCACAAACCTCTGCGCTGTTAAAATCACTGCCAAAGATCTGGTCCCAGCTCACCTTAATGAGGTCTTCCAACAGGGTCTTGCAGATCTGCTTCTTGTCATTCTTAGCGAGGTCTGTCTTCTTCATAAGCACACGATACCTCTTTAAAAAGTCGTGGTAGGACCACCTGAAAGCAAAGCATGCACTGGATTAGTCTGCATGCTTGGCAATATTTCCTTAAAATAAAGGGTTTGGTGTCATAGGTGAGTCAAAATATGAAATTCATGTTTTGGGGGATCTCACACTACTACCCTCAGAATGGATCAAAGACACCTGAAAGGAGCTTAGTCACCCTCAACCTGACCCTCACTCTCAGCCACTCTCTGTTCCAGGCTAGAAAGGCCACAGATCACCTTGTTTTCAGTCCTCCTGATGTGCTTCCCAGCCTGCTGCACTTTACCACTCAAATGCAACAACTCCGTTCCCTTCAGGAAGGAGATGATAATTTTGGAGAAACATGTATCTTCTGACTGGCTGAAAAAAAGCAGTCTTGATAGTCACAGAGAATGAATTAAAAAGATACGCTTTTTTATTTTGTGTTTCCAAATTTTGCTGAATATTGATTAGAACAAATTAATTAATTAACTGCTCCACCTTCAAGTCTGTGATATAGGCCCTGGAAACAAACATAAAATCTTTTGATGCTGAAAAGACAAAGTCAGCCCCTTGGAAGATGCCTCACTGTCACCAGCAGCAAAGCTTCCAAACAGGCAACACTAATTGAAGGAATTAGAGCACTGCATCCTACTGCTAGGAAATAACATCTCCTGCTGCTCCTGTAAGATGTAGAGCTTGCAGACTGGGATCCTGAAATTGCTTCAGCATCTGCCAAGTTTCAGTCTTCTGTAATTTAACACAGCGAGTTATAAATGCCCTCAAAACCTGAGTTTTTAATTAAAACATCAGGCTTTTCCAGCAGCATCCAGAGCGGTCATCGTTATTTAAAAAAATAACAAACATCAAAGGGAGACTGGAAAGAATTGCAGAGAATTTGGTTCCTGCCCTTACTCAACCACCTGTGAGCCTGATCCTCACCCACATGGATGCTGTGGCAGCCAGGATGAGAACACACTGTATGAAGAGCTGCTATAAACACCTCTGCACCCAGCAGCCCCATAAACACCTTTATTTTTTGTGTCATTACACTAAATTCTTCCTAATTTTCCGCTTCTAGGGATTAAGAGAGGAGCAGGTGGAAAGGAAAAATAAATTGTAAATGCCCAGAGTGATGCTCGTGGTGGGTCCTTATCCTTGACTAGTCTGCAGTGGTGGGGCTGGGCGAGACACCACACCACCCGAGCAGCAAAGGCTGCCAGCTCTATAAAATACTCCATAAAACAAAGGACCTGCACAATCATCAGCTGCAGATACCTCTCATGAAACATCTTGAAGACTGGAAGATGGGATATTTACTTAGACAGGCATATTGCTTATTTCAAAATACACAACCAACACAGTTTCACGTCACTTCAGAAAATGCAGTCAGGGGAGGAAAGCCAGGTTGATTGAAAGCAATAGTCTAACTAAAAGAGTACAGTGGAAGAAAATGTTTGCAAACAGAATGGAGACAAACGGGGAAAAAATGGGAAGTGACATGCAACTCCTGCATGGACACAACTGGCAAAGAATATGGGACTGGCAAAAACTAGGGAATGCTCAGTATTGAGCCAAAGGTGGAGGGCTCCTGGAGACAGAAGAATGAGGGAAATTGTTGTGAGAGGATTTCCAATACTCAGATTGCTCAGATTAGTTCTGGAGCATCCAGACTTAGCGCTGATTTAATCCCCATCCCACCTTCAAATGACCAAAAGTACTGGATTGTCAACAAAAAAAACTAAGATACCAGCTATGAGGAGCTCTCTCTGGGATGAAAATTGAACACAAAGATTATGCAAGACTATGAGCTTTGTGTCCTGTAGGGTCTAAGCTTGAACTTGCTTTCTCTTTGCTTTCCCAGTGCCTCAGTTTTATAATTACATTTCCCATTTTGCTTTGTGCAAATAAAACCCATTTTCATTTTAAGCACGTCTGAGGTTTACACAGCTCCAAATCAAACCTGAGAGGAGAAGCAGAGCATGCAGTGCCTGAGGCACCCAGCCAAGCACACGATGCCGGAGACATCCTGCCTGGCTGAGGTATTGCTCGAGTCAGGGAGAGCTTGATCAGGGGAAAAAAAAGCCAGTTTAGGTGCTGATATTATTAACTGCTGCTATTTGCCAAAAAAAATCATCCTACAGGTGCCACCCAGGCTCCCCCAGGAAGAGCAGATGGTGAAGAGGCAACACCAGAAACTGAGGGCACAGGTCCAAGCAGGGCAGAAAGCAAAATCCATCATCTTCCAGCATCGAGGAGATCCCACAGCCACTCTCAAGCAGGAGTCAGGCACCTGCAGGAATTCCTTAAAAATAGATCATAAGTCACTACATAATGGGTCTTTCTTCGGAGCCTGTTGTTCTCATTTCACAACGTGGTAAAAATTGATTTTCCACGTGTTTCCATTCGAGTCCGTCTTGAACATAAATGACTCACTTTTTAGGAGTAAGTCTCACATGAGATATTGGAAGTGGCAGGGAATACACTCACTGATTGCTGCCCAGGTGCTTATCTGGGCTGGTGGCATCCACAGTCCTCTATTCACATCTCCCAGAGGTTCCCAGCCCAGTGCTGCACATCTAGAGCACAGAACTCACACTCTCACCATCCTTGCTGATTCAGCAGGAAATTACAGCCCTGAGATAACACTGCTTGTGCTATTGTCCATGGAGTATCAACATAAAATCCCTGCCTGGCCGGGGCTCAGCTGGTCCATCAGGAGTTTCGCTGGAATATTTGCCATCCCAGTTCACAAGCAAAAGAAAGCTGCAGGGGCTCATAGGTGCTGTTACAGGATTCTCCCCAGAGAAAGGAACAATTAAAGCACTCAGGTTTAATGTAACATGCCTCACTGAACCTCTTAAGGCTCAAAGCTGTATAAAATTTCCTTACAACAATGTGCTTCAGGAGAAGCAAACATGATCCCCCACCCCTGCAAGGGAGAGCTCACCAGTGCAGAAATACTGAAGCTCACTTTAAATTATTCTCCTGCACGTATATGTGTCTGTTCTCTATTAGGTTCAACAGTTCCATTTTCAGAAAAGGAAAAAAAAAAAAAAACAAAAATAACTTCTTTCCCACCTGCTAAACCACACACTGATTCCCAGTCGGGGACAAGGATGTGCCATGTCACCCACCCCACAGCTTAGCAGGTTGGGAGACATTATGGGAAGGTCACACTTCCGTTCAACTTGCTGACAGGTATTAAATAAAAAAATGCAGATCACAGGTTTTCAGGATGCTGCCACACAACACACAGCATGGGCATGGTTCAGTGCTGGGACCTGGAAACCGCCAAGGGCCACTGAATAAATACAATTCCATATAATTGTCAAGTTATAAGACCCAGATAGGTGGTGTAGAGAAAGAGCTGGAATTAGGAGGATTTTTATACCTGCACAACTGAGAAGGACGAAGAAGGAGACGTGAAGAACTGGACAGATGCTTCTCAAACTTTCCCAAGGTAAAAAAGAATAATTTTGGGACTGAGATCAAGCACAACCAAACCTCAAACATCTACGTTTTGCTTTGAAGTTAGCACAGGTCACTAAGGGGAAAAGGCAATAAAAGGGATGGAAGGATGCAGGAAAATAACTTATGCTTGTGGAAAAAAGTCCTCCCTGGGCTCCAGCAGCAAGGAGGATGCTCAAGGGCTTGGCCAGGAGCAGGAAGCTTGGTCATCCCAGCAATTTCTTTGTCATTTTACAGGAATTATAAAGAAGGAACAAGCCATACTACACATCAGAAATTAATTTTATTTTTATTAATTTTTTGTTTTATTTATTTTAATTTTTATTAAATAAATTTATTGTTTTTTCTGTATTTTAAAGAACAGGATTTGGATGTTTTATAGAAAACTACAAGGTACAGAACAAAGGGGCTGCTCCTGCCCCAAATCAAGGGGTTATGAACCCAAGCACAGCCCCTCTGCTGAAGAGCCAAGCTGGGTTTATTACAACCTCAAATTAAAGGTAGGGCTTGTGTAAGAAACCAGGGGTGACATTCTAAGGAAGCCTCTGAAAAGCATCTCTCCAAGCAGTCAGCAACTGCCCAAAATATCTCCAACCCATTGTTTCAGGGTGATTACAGCAGTGTTATGTCAGCTGTGTGCTGAATTAAGAGCTGAAAGGAGTATAATAAGTCAGCAAAGCTTCAAACTCTTAACCATAATATGGTTTTCTTTTGGTAGCCTAAAATAACCTAATGTAAAAACCATCCCATGTGCTGAGCAATCCCTTTTGTGTAAGAAATCCTGCCAGCACCATGTGGTACCTTCCACTGAATGGGCCAAAATTTTAAACAGTGAGGAGCTGGACTACACTGATCTTTCCATAGGATCCAAATCCTGTTTAGGGGGATGCAGGTTGAATCTCTCAGCCAAGATTTGACATGAAATTATTTTTAAAACTGTGGTTCAGGGAGAAAATTTCACTTGTCTTGTTTACTGCAGCAGAACAGATTTGCCTTTCAATTAGCTCTCAAACATGCAGGCTGGCCTGGCTTGAAATTAGCTGGAATATATTCAAAGAGAAGAACAATGAGGGGAAAAACCCCTCCATTTACACATTACACCTTTTTTTGGGAGTGGGCAAATGGAACTGCTGGTAGCCACAGTCACTTACAGGTTTTGTTACTTTGAAATGACTGACAGCTAAAGGCACATTATATTAAAAAAAACCTCTATATCCAAGGATGCCCATGATAGATTTCAATTATAAATGTTTAATGTTTATGGAGTTTAGCAGCTGGGATTTCACACTGAATTGATACAAAAATGCTGCATCTGACAGCCAGATTCAGGGACCAGGGGAAGCAGCCAAATGCCAAGAATATTTAAACTATAAATACATAACAATTACAACAACAGTATTTCAGAGAGGCTGCAGTGGTGAGGTTATTCAGAGTGATGGCACAGTGGGAGACTGTCACTGTTGGAGCACTGACTGGAAACCACCAGAACCAGCAAGAAGAAAAATGTAGAGTTTTGATAAAACGCAAGTTAAAAACTTATTTCAGAGAGTATTTTGTGATTCATGGAGATCCACACCAATTAATTCTCTACAGACTCATCTTTATGCAGCCAGTTTCTATAAAGAAGATGAATGGTTGTATAGCATAGAGACATCTTCCACGCTTTACCCTGGGAAGCCGATGATAGATTTACTATCTGCACACCTCAGACAGCCCATTCATCACAGCCATTTATGTACATGCTAACAAATAAATTTCTTAACTGCTGCGCAGCATTTCAAACCAAATGATACATTTTCAATTTACTTGAGAGAGAGGCAGAGTGCAGTGCACCATGGAAATGATAAAATAAAACCAGGTGCAACCGAAGTGGGGAGCACACGGCTTCATCTTCCAGTGACTCACATGGGCTGAGGAACTACAACTTACATTTAAAAACTATTTATTTTCCTAAAGGTAAAAAAAAAAAAAAATTATTAAAGACTCAAAAGATTGAATTCTTCAACCCACGAAGGAGCTGATGTGAAATTAAAGCAGAAGGTGGCTTTATCCAGAGACCTCTGACCCAAAGCCACATCACTCTCAAAAGCTACTCTTGTAACAGTATGATGGAAAATATTCAGATGTAAGCACTACAGGATGAAAGTAAACATTTTCTACAGCTTCTGTAATAAAACTTAGATTGAGATAAACAAATTTGAAAATTCCCTATTGCTTTAAAGGTAAATTGCTTACACCGAAGTGAAACAAAACTCACAAAGATCAAGTTTTCTCTTATTATTTTAAAGTGGTTTAAATTTAGAGCCTTCACATGGGATTTAAATTTAAAGCAATTACTCTCTTTTTTGGTTTTGTCATTAATCAACCAATATAAATCGACTTATCTCAAAATATAAGGAAATACAGAGGAATAATCAATGTTCACTTACAGATGGCACATAAAAATGCAGAAGCAACTATTTCCCACAAAATAGGATCCTGTTGAAGCACTTTTTCCCAAGCTGGTTTATAAAGCCAATTCAAATACACAGATTTTTCACAGTCTTTCAAGGATGTCGTCCAGCTCCTGGGTCTGCATTTTCAAGACTGGAATTTTATGACCAATGAGGGTGAAGAGCTACCAGAGCCCAAAGTGAGTATTTTATTTAGCACAGAGCTGTTCCTATATACAATTATCTTCTAGAAACAGTAAAATACACACCAAAAAAAAAATCTGTCCTTGAAGCATTGCAAACACTGGAGAAGGATACTCTAAAAGGCTGAAATAGGCATTTACACTTTTTTTTCACCCCCCCTGCACGAAGAACAAGAGGTGATAAGTTGCAGTGATTGAAGAGTTACGTATTCTCAGTGTCCTGGGAAAAGATCTAATAAACAAAAGCATGCAAGCAGAGCTGAGAGCATCACTTTTGAGTTTTTCAGGGTGGAGGGGTCTTTGCAACAATCAATTATTTGCTGTAAATAGATCCTGGCTGGTCTCCAGGTGCTGCAGTGGTTTCTCCCCTCCTTTCCCCCTCCACAGTTACTAACTATACATTGATTTTAGTGCTGTAGGGTCTAAACTGCAGCTAGATGAGTAGAAAAAGGATAAAAGTCTGTAGTATAGTCATGAATGGAGAGGAACAGGGTATCCCTGAAGCCGTGACAAGACCAGTAGCAAAACTCATGAACAACCCTCAAGTTAGAGTTCCCCAAACCTGCACTGAAGAGTGTGACTGCTTGCTTAGCACAGAACTGCCTTTCCATGGCCTCTTCCATGTAAAAACCCCAGCTTTTTCATTGCTTTAGGGCTTTTACTGCAAGAGGACAGACAGATTTGCCCCTGCAACAAAAATGATAATAAAAGATGACCCGTGGGCTGGTTTTTAATTCCTCGTTGTGGCTTAGAGATCATGAAATTTAGGAGCAACTTTTTATTAGTTACTTCCACAAGTACCTTCAAGACTTCTGAGATAAGACCCAAAGGTGATTCTGGGTTTTCTAACAGGGTCAGACCCCCACAACGAGGACCTAAATCTCCACATACCTCTGCCAGCCTTCCACATTGGCAGAGGAAAGAGAGGAATTGGTTTCTATGAAAAATTTCTTCTTCTTTTTTCCTCCTTAAGTATTTGGGCTCAGCTGGTCAAGAAGAGGCCCATCACCAGCTTTTGCCTGTCCATGGAGGTCACTGGCCAACACAGGAGAAGTGCAGCAGAGCCACCTGATCTCAACATGCAGACAGTGCCATCAGTTGCCAGAAGGTCTTTGCAGCTTTGCAGGAGATGAGAATAGAACAGTCCTCCCCAAAATCCAGGGCAGGGAGTTTCTCATGGTGCACATCACCACGCTCAGCCAACTCTTCACTGAGCATATTTATAACGTCTTTGTCCCATATAAAAAGGCTGATGGCTTTGCTGACATGAACACAAAGCTGCTTGGCACTAAAACGCAGTTGATGCATTTTTAGACTTATGTGCCCTTGTCATCTTCAGGGCTTATTTATAGTTTTTGTTTCCTGATTTATTATGTCTTAAAAACCTCTTTTGAATTTTATATCACACAATCAGCTAGTGGCACACCACCCATAACCCTTCCTTTTTATGATGCAAGATTTTGAAGCCTCACATGCTTTGGATTTGCAGTGTGGAAGTCTATAGTAATAATTTACAACCCTTATTTTCTTTCTCTGCAAGTACAATCAATTTTTTTTTTTCTGAAATGACGATTGCAACAGCTGTCTGATGCCAGGAAGAAAAAAAACACACAAAGGAAAGTAAATTGTACAGTGGAAGGAGCTTCAGGCAAGCAGGGAAAAAGTCCTCTAGGGCAACGCTTGCTTCCAGGCAGGATGGGTGCAGAGGATATAAAGCTGTTGTTCTGCTACTTGATGTCTGCCTCCATTTGGGATCAGAGCTGGATTCCTTTATCTGCCAGGCATCAACTTTTTCAGGTATTTCACCACATCAAATTACATCTCAGGACCAAACTGAAAGCACCAGCTGAAACGCTGGGCACAGCACAACACACCCTCTGTCAGCCTCACTTTGCAGCTCTTTGCCTGATAATGAATCTCTTAGATTTGAGGAACCCAGGACCTAATGGGAGTTTGGCAAACTGTAAAAAAAAAAGTTTATATAAAAAGAAGAAAATCTACCCTGGATACAAACCAATCTAAATAAACACTGTTTGTCCTGAAAACACCAGTGTGTCCTTCTCTCTCTCTTCTGCCTCAGGTAATCACAGAATGGTTTGGGTTGGAAGGGACCTTAAAGCTCATTTTGTTCCACTCCCCTGCCACGGGCAGACACCTTCCACTAACCCAGGTTGCTCCAAGCCCTGTCCAAGCTGGCCTTCAACAATTCCAGGGATGTGGGATAAGGAACTTGCTGAGTTAATCACACCATCAGCACAACACCACAGCAAACTCCCAGCCCAGTACCTGGATGGGAATCCAGCTGCGCTGATCCGGACGGTCTCCAGCACTCCACAGGCTCTCAGCTGCTGCACTGCCCTCTTTGGATCAAATCTGCAATTATATTTAGGACAGAGATTAACACAGCGAAAAGGAACCCACACTTGCAACCCACCTGATAGCGACTCTTGCAGAGACAGGAATTGTCTTCGGCTCTCATCATTAGAGTAGGAGTTGAATAAAACCATCTTCTGTACTTTTTAGTCCAGAGCCATTCCTTCACAAGTCCTAGTATAACTCATGCCTTGCTTTGGGAACACACTGCACAGATGTCACACATTTCCTCTCCATGTCACAAGTTGTTGTACTTTTCAAGCATAACAGGCTTTGCTACCACCCTGCTGTCAATTCCTAGTGGTTTTCTTGGGATAAGATGACAGTCTGCTGAAATTAATTAGTCCCTACAGCCATAATCTACCCAGCTTTGTAAAGCAATACAATTACAATACAGAAGGGAACAGGCTACCCCACCTCAAACTGCCTGATGAACCAGATAGTACTACTTCTGCAGTTATAAGGTCCAGAAATCAAATTCAACAGCAAAATAAGTCTGATATATTCAACTCCATACCAAAAACAGGTCCCATGGATTTACAGACTACGTTTACCAAGAACAGTGGTGCTCATGCTCCTGACTAACATTGAGGGGTTCCTGACTAATGCAAGGGGTTTCTGCCCTCCTCTTTTTAGCTGGCATCATCCCTTACCACTGGCATCTCATTTCCATCAGCAATTTGTGCCAAAAAACTTCATGACAACTTCCAGCTGAATACCTGGGCTGTGCTCTCTCTGGTTCCTGGCATGAGCCCACTCCCAGATCAGTCTATCTTTGCACAGAGTGAGTCCAGGTACCAGTGTCCTCCATTGCTGCTCCCTCCTTCCACCCCAACACAGAATGCACAAAGAGGTCCCAGCTCTTTAGCTCTGGAAGATCCTGGAAGAGTTCCTTGGATCAAGCTTAGACTCATACAATGCAGATGTACACAGCTGTGTGAGGTTTCCAGAGCAAGGGTGAGAAGCGAAAGCTTCTCAGGTATCTGCTTGTCTCTCCCTGAAAGCCCAAAATATTTACACCCACAAGTCAAGACTACATGAATAATTCTGCCTGGTCTCTGCAGTACAAAAGCAGAATGGAAAATACTTCCCTTCTTCTCTGTGCTTTTTTAAATTCCCTGGACCTGTCAAGACTACCAGCAAGTTATTCACTGCAACGCCACAAACACTGCGTGGGGTGAAAAATCAAGTCTGGGCTGTCACTCACTTCAAGGAAGAAACCACAAGGGTACAATTTCCATAACAATAAATAATAAACAGGACTGGCAGATCGACGGGGAAGCTTCAGACCTGGAAGATCCCAGGGCAATCTACGTTGTACACAAGGGAAACTCTCTCCAAAGCAGACAAGCCCTGCTCAGAGAGGGTGAAATGCAGTAACCAGAGAGGCTGCAGTTGTCTATCTGCAACAACTCCAGCTATGGGCTAACACTGAAATAAAGAGCTTCAAAGCAGGACCATACACACTACCAAAAACTTATTTTCCTTGCCATGGCAGGTAGAAGCAACTGGCAGGAGGTTGCTTTTGGCCTGGAAACCCAAGTAAAAGATCACAAACCCTGCCCGAAACAGAATTTAAAAGGAAAATTGACAAAGGAACAACCTGAAGTCAGGCATTCCCCTTGCACATCCGCCTTTTGCGGTCTTCTCCATTAGGGATTAACCTCAGACACAGCCTGCAGCCAGGTGCAGCAAATATCACTGAGTGGTGCCAGTGTTTCCTCCGGGATGGAAGCCTGACATCCCTCACCCTCATTATAGATCTTATGTTTTCACCAAGCTGTAAAGTAGGAATGGAAGTAATGCAGAGTGCAAGAGACCTGAGGAAATCAACCTCCTGTGTTTAAAAGCTGGGACAGCTATGAGGGGTAGACCCATAGCTCAGGGCTTTATCCCGTCAGAAGCTGAAAACCTCCAAAGATGGAAGCTGCACAATCCCTCTGGGCAGACTGTTCCATCGATAGACTGTCCTCAGGGAGAAAAAAACATGTTTTCCCATCTCCGTTCTGAACCTCTCATGTCAATTTGGGGCCATTGGCTCCTGTCCTCCCACTGCACACCACTGTTAAGAGCATGGGTTTGTCCTCTTGGTAGCCCCTGTAAGTATTGAAAGGCTGCTATCAGGTCCTTTCTCTTCTCCAGGACAAACACATCATTTTAGCAAAAAAATGTAATGCTCCTGTGAGTTGAAAAATGTTATGTTTAAGGAAGAGAAGACTTGTTTTCTCATTGAACAACAAACATAATGCTGAGTGTTCTGCACGCTATAAGATATCACTTCAGTGCTAATCCGGAGCAGTGTCACTGGCGTTTCACTTCACAGATGCCTCCCAGCACTGTGTATTTTCCAGTATGTGGCTCTGAAACACAGAGTCCTTTACAGCCATCCCAGTATTCTCCAGACTCAAGTTTTACTTATAAGCAAATAGACTTTAGAGGGTAAATCTGATGAGGAGCAGCTGAGGGAGTTGGGGGGATGCTCAGCCTAGAGAAAAGGAGGCTCAGGGGGGACTTTCTGGCTCTGCAACTCCCTGACAGGAGGGGGGAGCTGGGGGAAGTTGGGCTCTGCTCCCAGGGAACAAGGGACAAGACAAGAGGAAACAGCCTCAAGCTGTGCCAGGGGAGGTTCAGGTTGGTCATCAGAAGGAATTTCTTCATGGAAAGGGTGGTCAGGCCTTGGAAGGAGCTGCCCAGGGAGGTGGTGGAGTCCCCATCCCTGGAGGTGTCCAAGGAACAACTGGACATGACGCTCAGTGGTCTGGGCTGGGGGACAAGGTGAGATTGGGCACGAGTTGGACTCGATGGTCTGGGAGGGGCTTTTCCGACCTTAATGATTCTGTGACTTTATTCAAGCCAAGCTCAGGATACAAATTCTTCAAGCTGGTGGCAGCAAGACCAATATTGACCAAGATTCTCAGATCACATGCCAATTAAGCAATCCATGGCAGGTGAGGAGGGAAATCATTTCTTGCAGAATCCCCGGGTAGGAGACACCTGAACCAGAACTTGTAGAAGGGGATGCAACCTCACCACCCCAGCCCAAAGCAACCTCCTCCAGAACCATTCTTGTGTGTTATTTTAGTTTATCCTTTGTTCCCAAAACCCTGAGGTTGGACAACTCTGACGTTCACCAGACGGGGAACATCACATCAGACCAAGCCATCACTTAAACTGCCAGCGGACACTGGCAGAATTATCCTCTTATTATTTGCTACACATAACAGCTTAGAAGTACAACTGAGTTAATTCAGACAATTACTGCACCTTCTCCATCAGGAGCTTACACATTTGTGAAATTATATTAACTGTATCCTGAGCATCACATGAAAAACTGAATTGAAAAGTTAAAAGGTAAAGAAGTGAAGATGGATGGGCTGAAAGTATAGTCGAGTATGGACATGGAGTACTGGAAACACCATTTGGAAAGGTGAAGACATTTCACCACGCAGAACATCCTTGACACTTTCACTACAGCAATTCAGAAAATGCTTCTGTGTTTTAGCTAAAGAAAACAATCAATCATAAAGTGTTACTCCTGAATTTCATTTAAATAGAAAAACACTGCAATAGGCAACAGGAGACTGAGGTGTGGCCCTAAGCATCTCCAGTGCCTACAAAATGGTACATGAAACAGATACAACAGAGTACAGGAACTGCCATCCCAGCACAGGCAGCCAACACAGCCTTCTCCAGAGCTGATAACTAATCATCTAAGGAATCAGTTAAATATAAACCTGTGTCTGAACGTCTTCTAACCATTAATACCCTTCACTTTGCTGTTTGCAGGGGAAGAAGAGTCAAGCCAGGAGTCTTCCTGGTGGATACATCTCCACCAGTACATCGGGACCAAAGGTGAGCCTGTTTACAGGTGCTTCACCCTCTTTTCAGGACACTGTTGGAGCTGTCTCTGCACCCTGAGGTTGCACTGTGCTCACTGGGAGCCCTCAGCCTGCGTTGGATCAGCTGGAGGGAAATGCCTCCCTGCTGATGGGTTACAATCATAAGCTGCTTTCTTAAAGGTCACCACCTGCAGTTTATGCCCTTAAAGGACATCACAACATGATCTATGAGGCTCCTACATGCTAACAGACAAGGGTTTTGGAGCTGAAGGGAACAAAACGGGGTACAAAGACACGACCAAGAGGTCAAGCAAGGCTAAAAGCTCCCTGCTCACAGCGCTTGCTGCTCACGATACGTCTCCTAACTACAGAGGAAGATCGAGACTGGCTTTTTGTTTCAGCTGCTCACTCACCTGGAAACCTGCCTGAAGTTGATACAAGTTTTCACATTTATTTTGGAAGCACCAAGACATTTTTGTTCATTTTGCAAGCCCACTACTTTTCTCTGCATTTTAATTTCTTCATCTTTTCACTGCTTAGAACCGTAACTATTTAAATCAAAGCAAGCCTAAGAAGAAATTGTACAAAGACCCTATTACTGCAAAGTAAGGATGCTCAGTATCATTAGCAGAGTATATCTATGAATTACTATAACCTGAATTAGTCTTCATTTCACAGGCACAAAACACACATAACAAAACCCAAAAAAATGACTCCAGTAAAATACTCCTGCAACCTTCCAGTTACAGGAACAACGTCACAAGGAGGGGGCAATGTCCCTAGCAAGGGGAAGGTCCCAAAGCACATTTTGTTGCTCTAAAGCTGAACATATTTTCTCATGTGAAAGCCCACTTACTTAAAGGGCAGCTTCTCGTCGTTGGGTTTGATGCAGCGCACGTAGTGTGGGGTGGTGGCATTCAGGGTCTCCATCAGCAAATGCAGCGAATTGCGGAACTGGAAGAAAAAGCCACTCATTTTGAGGAGGGAGGAAGGTGATGCACCCCTGCAGCCCAAGCTGCCAGGTGCCACAAGGCACCAGCCCCTGGATGTGACGCAGCATGAACCTCCCCGCCTTGCCCAGCACATTCAGCAACTGGTGGGTTGAGGACTTCCAGCTTAAGGTTCATGAGTAACAAGTGTTTGCTCAGGACTCTACACAGTTGGGTCTCTGAAACATCTCCAAGGGTGGAGACAGCACAACCTCTCTGGGCCCTTGTTGCACCATCTGACTGTCCACACAAGGGGAAAAATGCTCTTTTTCTGAAATTGTTTCAATTTATGAGTTCCATAGTACAGTGGGACACATTCCAGTGAATCACAGAGTGGTTCCACCCTCCTTAAACCTCTCAACTACTTCCAGTCACGACTACTCAAGCCTCCTCTTCCAGAGACACTGCTAGAAGTCACCCAAAATGCAACAGCCAAACATGGGTCGTGCGAAAGTGCCTTGCCATCCCCAACAGCTTTTCATTTATCTCTGACTCAAACTGAGGCAACAAGATCTTAACTGGATTCCCCTGTTGTTGACTGACTCACTCAAATCATACATTACCTGGTGTCCCACTGTTTTCTTGTGCTCCTTGTTGGCAGCTTTGATGGCTGGCCTGGCAGAACGGACGCTGATTTTGGATGTTCCCTTTCCCATGGGAGTGACAGGCACAGCACCCTTCTCTTCGTGGAATAAGTCTGCCACCATTGGATACTAAAACAAACAACAACACTTGAGCAACTCTGGACCTGCTCATTGGGGAATGAACCCACCCAAGTCACATTGGTCACATCATTTTTTACCCATCTTAAACCTGGAAGGGGAAAAAGGGCAAGAAAAGTGAAAGCAAGAAGTATTGTTTACATAACCCACATCAGGACCATTGGCCATTCTGTCTCATAGTTCATCAGACCCTGAATGTGCAAAAAAAAAGAGGCTGAAGTCTTGTCAAGACACAAAACCCCCTGAGTTTTGTGGGCTTGGTGTCAGAATACTCATCCAGCCCTGGCCTCATCGAGGATGCTGCCTAAACAGCACACACCCCAGTAATGGGGTCTCCATGTGAGAAGGTCCCACCATGGCCTCAGAGGCACTCTTGCTTCTCTAACAATTAAAGAGACACCAGCACTTCCTCACTAATTACCTGCCTATCAGCTGAACAAGCAAGGACTGCCATTCCACAGCCCTGGATGCACCACATTTGGCTCCTCGGATCCCTAAAGTCTGGAATTTCTGGCAAGCCAGCAGCAACATTTCCACTTCATAAACAGGAGAACAGGTGAGCTGGCAAATGCACTTAATGTCTTTTTTAAAAAATTATTATTATTTAAGGAGCAGGATATTCAAATTTGCATTAGACTGGGGAACTTGAATATTAAGCAAGCCACCTTAAATCTGGCGTGGTTAGCAGGGCTGTTGAATTTTCACATCTTGGGCTCCAGGACAGTGCCTGCTAAGGATCTGCTTCATACTCACAGTTTTTATTTTGATCTCTGGGGCTCACTCAACTCCTAGCAGAACAAAGGTTCTCACCTTTTTTGCCTGACTCTCTATCCCCAAAAAACAGATATCCTGTTGTACTTGGATGACACGTCACTGCCTTGGATGCTTTGACTCCTGCAAACTTGGGATGTCTGGATGGTATAGGCTTGATACTGTAAGATATCCAACACGGGCTCTGCATCACTATCTCACACTTCACAATGTGGTAAAAACCCCTGTCTGTAATTTTGGATTTTGAAATAACCTCTGAACACATAGCTGGAAGTGCCATCCACTTGCTAATCAATAACAGCACTGCTTATTCCTGGAGAAGGATCTCAGAGCTGAACTTTCAGCTCGCACAATGCAACGCTGGGATCATCCTTAGCAGCCCAGGATCTATTCCACAGGTGCTGGGGGATAAGCAAGAAGGACAGATCCCTCATTCCCAACTGGCAGAGTCAAAACCATCAGTGCATTAGTCGTAATTACAAAGGAACTGGAGTACAGTACCTATGCAGCATGCCTGTATGCTCTCCTCTCCATCAGTAGTCAAATCAGTTTCCCTAATTCAAAGAACATCAACTCTCAACTGTTTTAGCTGACCAGCACTAACAGAACTAATTAGCTGCTTTACAAAGCTTCTTTCACTATCCTGTTGATGGCATTAATTGCATTCTAATTAGCAGAAGGCAGTTCTGCCTTGGTGGGAGTGCTTCATCAGCGATGTGGTTGTTGATGGAGAGGTGTTTAGGTCCTTGCTGTGTTAAATTGACTGTTCCTCCTTGCCCTCCACATCGATTTGATGGGAATACAAACACAAAAGTAGTGAATGCTGTATGCAGGCCTGGTCCTGAGGACAGGACAAAGTCCTCACTGCACAGCCTTTTGCTGCACAAATTTAAGTTTTAGTCAAACTAGCACATATAAGCAGCAGACTCAGCACTGCCACTGCTACTCTCTTTGGTTCAGAGAGACCAGGTTGCTTTTTACAGCAAAAGAAAATTGGTTTTATTTGTTTATAGCCCTGGAAGGCACATGGCAGTCAAGAGGAAAAAAAAAACCAAAGCAAAAAAAAAACAAACAAGGATAACACAATCTGCTGGCAAACAGAGGTTAGGGAAACCAAAAACAGATCATCAGCTTTCAGAGGCTTTTCAGGAGGAAGGTGAGGATGCTCCTGCTGCTCTTTTTCCCAGGACAGCACAGCATAAGCACAGGCTGATAACAGCCACTGCCCCCATGTCACTAAAGAAATGGCTTAAAGGCAGAAATTCTTCAAACTATCTCCCAAATGTTCTCAGAGCCAAGTGCATTTGAGAGTGTTTTGTGCTGGATCAGAGAAGCTGTGGCTGCCCCATCCCTGGGAGTGTCCAAGGCCAGGCTGGACAGAGCTTGGAGCAACCAGGTCTAGTGGAAGGTGTCCCTGCCCATGGCACGGGTTTGGAACGAGATGGTGTTTAAGGCCCCTTCCAACACAAACCATTCTGTAATTCCATGATCACAAATGCAATGTTGGTGTCACCTACAAAGCCACCACTGTGAAGCCACAGGGTCTTAACACCTGACCCCAAGGACCATTACCCTAGTTTGCAGGACAGGTAAACTCAAATCTTGGGTCCCAAGACATTCACATTCACTTTTTACGGTTTGATTTGTTTGGGGTTTTTTTAGTTCAAGCAAACTAGTTGCAAGGAGCAGGGTTTGGTGGTTTTTTTAGCTATTAAATGAAAGTCCAGCCTGCTCTGGTATTATATTATAGTAACTCTATAGGACAGAGAGACCTATTTCACCATGTTTTAAAAATCTCTTATTTTCACAGAGGGAGTTCCAGGGTCCCCAACACTCTACAACAATAGGTTACATCTCTCCTCTGCAACCAAGTCAAACAGAAATCCCTACCAGTCACTGCCAGTTCTGCAGCACTGATTTCAACAGCAAGTTCAGCACTGGCTAAATAATTCATCATACAGCATCAATTATTCCTGGAGGCTACCTGGCATTTCTAATAAGCTCTAATCATGCCCTGATTCTGCCCTGAGAAGCTTCCTGAACACGCAGAGATCTTGATTTGGGCATTATTAACGTCCAGCTTCACAGTTATGAGTCTCACAACTACCCCCACGGATGAGAAGTTTGCTCATCCTGTCATCTTCATAGGAATTCCTGGTGGGGACACAGGGCAAGCCACTGACAACAGTCAAATAATTTCCCATCCTCATCTCAGAACTTTGACAGGAACAAGCTCCTGCTTAAAATGCTCCTAAAACCACTATTTCCTCCATCTCCCCTCACCCCACTCCTTCTTTAGGGTGCCTTTGGAAGGTGACAGCCAGCAGTGAACCCAAGGGAGGGTGGCACAAAGAGAGGTCTGGATATGTGACACGTTTGCTTGCGACATGCAGTGGGGTCCAGAATCTGTAATGCAAAAAAACCCAAAACCAATTTAACATACTGACCTGTGCTGTGGCAGGCTTTGAAATGTTTTGTAGAAAACATTCCTTCCTTAAGCCATGCACAAGGTTTGGAGGGACAGCAGTGCCCCAAAGTCACGCAGCCTTTATTTTGGATGCAGGATGCAGGTGTTGGACTTTGCAGGGCTGGGTTTTCATTCTAAATCTTTAATAAAAGCTGCCCCTGGACGGGATGAGGCTGTCTATGAAGTTTCAGCTCATTAATTGACAATGAAAGACTCAAGGCTGCAGGGAAGAACTTTTGGTCTGGTTTTAAAACAGCAAGTATTTGAAATTCCTTAGATGTCTGTGCTATTGACACCTTTAACCCAATCCCCCCAAGTGCTCATGGAGACAAGAGTGTGGTACTGGAAGTCAGTGTAAAATCTGCTCAATTTATACATAGAACTGTGAAGTGTCCAACCTGAAGCCCATTGCCAAATGCCCTTTCACTGCAGAGCCCCACAGCTACTGCTCTTCTGCTTCCAACATCCCACCAAATCCCCAGCCCACAGAAATACCAGAGATTTTTAGCACTGAGAGCCAAAATGCTCTTTAGCAGGAGACCTGGTATTCAAAGTCAGTCAATACACCCCTGCTGGCACCTGATGCAATGAGATGTTGACAAGTTGTTTGTACAACACTCAAGAGAAGAAAGGCACAAGGCACAAAATCTTGTAACACGGGAGTGGCAGTGTGATCACAAATATGAGTTGATTTGTTAAAACTGTATAGTGGTAGTGGTGTAAAACAGCTCCACAGCAGCTGGGATGACTCAGAGTTTGGGTAACATTTCCAGCATTGTGTATTAACCCTATCTTTTGCATACTAATTATTAAAGTAATTAGAAGACACAGGGACATGTATGATGGACTACAGCTAAGACAAACAGCAATTTTCATATAGAAGGGTGATAGGGTCATCAATGCTACCCACAATACACAGACTACACTGCTGACCATGGCTTTTAACCCCAGGATCACCTTACTTTCAAGTAGCCTAGTCCAGTGGAAGGTATACTTGCCCATGGCAGGGGGTTGGAACAAGATGATCTCTAAGGTCCCTTCTAATCAAAACCATTCTGTGACTCTATGATAACACCTTCAGTGCCAGCTGATGAGTGGGGAGCTCCAAGCAGGAGTTAAGTGGGATAAACAATGCCCAGTAACTAGCTGTTCCTAATTTTGGTTCTTGGTGACCAGATAAGAAGAGGATCAGCAGGTTTGGAAACGATTTTTGTGATGACAGGATACCAAAACCAGGGTGAAAGAACACGTACAACCACACATACCCACACATGGGTGTGACTATAGCCCCCAGCACTCTCCTCTACCCCCTTTCTCCCTCCTCCACATCCCATGTATTTGCCTCTTTTGCTGCTGTTACATGTTCACACACCCAACATGCTGTGGCATGGCACAGGAACACACAGTTTAGCTCCAACCAGGACCACTGCCATGATTTACTGCTTTTACCTTGCTGGCTTTCAGGATGCTGATCTGCTCCTCGTACACGGTGTCCCTGTTCTTCTCCAGAAATCCCTCACTCTGGTATTCCACCTAGAAGGAGACAAAAGGAAGCTCAGAGGGTATAGTCAAACCACACAGGGACAAGGTGCTCCCACAGCTCCCCTGCTATCAGGAGTTCACCCAAAAAACCTGAGAGGGGGAAAGGGGAGAAGAACTGGAATTTAAAGGTCACTTTTAAATCAGAAGAAGTGAACCTGAATAAAAGCAAAACCCTTGCTGCAAACGCAGACTGTTTCTTAGTCATTAAATTGCTCTGTATGGAAACTAGAGGGGGAAAAATGCAAAGCTCATCAGTAACTCTACAAGCTCTTTTGTTCATTCCTCATCTTCTTGTAAGCTAATCAATAAACCCCAAAAGATGTCTTGGCTATGTCTCTTGTAGGTCTCTTAGTTTTTGAAATTGCAGAGGGTTGGGATGCAAAGGAACTTAGAAAAACATTCGTTAAAGTATATTTTAGAGAGGACGGAAGAAAATTTCATTTTTTACATTTGAAGTTGGCTGAAATAACTGACCACAAAAAAAAAAAAAAAGGGGGAAACTTGCAGAGAGATATTGATTGTGAGGGATACAAGTGCAAAACCAAATGCCTAAGGAAAGGTGAGTACCAACCTTTGTCATGAAAAGTGCCTCTCACATCCAGGGCAAACCTGGTTAGGAGAAGCACCTGTACGGCAGCAAAGCACCTGCTTGTTGTCTGGCTCCTCAGACACATCCCTGGTCTTTTTTTTTTTTATCCCAACAAATGGGTCTTTGGGATAACTGCAGGCTTTTGAGATTGTCATTTGCTGTGAGTGACACCTGTCACATCAGGGTTTTGGTGAAGTTGGAGCCCATGGACACGTCCCTACAGCTCCAGACACTGGGATTTAGTTTAGTTTAGTCCCACAGTTGGCATCTTCTGCCTCAGAAAAGTGGGATCAGCGAGGATCACCTCTCACCTCCTCCCCACACTGTGCCTCACTGACACTCGCAGCTCCTGCCCTCTTCCAATGTATTTTGTGTCAAGCTGCCCTTACAGAAATTCATTTTGCCGCAGCTTTGAAAAAGAGGATTTTACTCTCCTCTAGAAACCACGACAATTTACAGCTTAGAGCAACAGTTCTGAGTCTGAAGTCCTGGGAGCTGACCTAGACTCGAGCACCGAGCCGAGATGACTGCCACCCAGGCACCCCTGTCACCGAAAAGCAGCTCGCTGGGGCTGTGAACTAATCTTCCCTCACGTGGCTGTTTCTTTCCCTTCCGTGCACTTCCCGTTTCCAGCCCCTGGGTACCTTATCAGCGAAGTGCAGGATGATGAAGGAGGTGTTGGACATGCGGGGCTTCTGGAAGTGCTGGCTGGAGCCGTGGCGGTCGTACAGCTTCTGTGCCCAGTTCTGGTCAGTGCCCCTGGGAACCTGCAAGGTGGGAAGATGGACCAGTTCTAGGAGCGTGTGCTACTCTATTTTCTTGTGTATTCCTGGCAAACGCACTAAAATTTCACTGCCAGCGAAAAAACACCCAAATGCGGGTTCTTTTCCAACAGCCAGAACTGCTCTTGTAGGAAAAAAAAACGCTAAAAGATTAAGGGAGTATTTTTACACTTAAGTTACGTTAGTTACTCAGGCACCAGCATTATTTTTTTAGTGTTATTTTTGGTGAACGAATACTTCCAGAAACTGCCACCTGAGAAAACATGCAGGAAGTTCTGGTTCATCTCATTTAAAATAATAATAGCAGTACAATAACAATTCTTAGATACTAAAATTAAATAATACTAAAATTGTGATTCTTAAGAAATCTCTGCCTCTTTGGGATGATCACTTGGATTCCAATCCCATGATGTTTTAACCCCAGTTACACACAGGGCTGGGACTTCAGACCCACATGCCTGTCCTGCCACAGCCAAATGATTGCCATGTCCCCTTCCCACACATCCAAATCTCCTGTGCCACGGATGTCCTGGACACCAAACCCTCCCTCTGCCTCCTATTTAGACTGAAATCAGGACGCAAAATTTGAAAAAATTTGGCCACAGTACAGCAAGATATCAGGTGTTGCCCAAGAAATTGCTTTGGTAGAATAGGGCAGAGAATGGAGAAATCCTAAAAAACTTCAATGACTTAAAAGAACACCTCACAGCACTACCTGTGCAGCAAGGAAATGGGCTACTTTTCACAAATTAACAGTTAAAGAATTCTTGAGCTTACCATCCTCCCCAGTATCTGCAGTTTTTACCCATTAAACAGTGGTAAAATTAAGTTAATACAATATAGTGTCAAGATCAGGGAAATTTTGTTTTGTGTTATTATTTTCTAAGCACATACAGCTGTATAGCAGCATATAAAAATATGCTGTGATTTCTAATATTAAATACATCATGACACTTCCCATACAGGCTCATTCTTCTAGGTTATATTTAGGTCCTTCTCTGCTAACCAGCCAAAATCCCAAAAACTTCACAAAAAAACATAAGGGTGTTCGAGGAAAGCACCTAGCTGTACATATATTTTATTTTGCACTTTTCTAGCCCAATGAGCTTGACACAAAGCAAAATTCTTGAAAATCAAAGGAAACAAGGAGTGAAATTGTTGCTCTTGAGGGCTAAAGAGCCACAGCTGATGGGTTCATCCCATGGATCACTGCCAGCAGGGCACATACACACACACACAAGTTTTAACAGAAAATGACTGACTGGATAATTTAGGTTAGAAAAAGAGAAGAGCTGGAAGAGAAGTGTTAGGCGATATTTAAAATTGGATGGGACCAAAGCCTAGAAACCACAGAACAACTGTGCAGCATCAGGCAGAGCTCTGGATCATCCATCAGGACTTTACATAGATCTTTATATGAAAAATGACAGAGGAAATAAGGGCAGCAAACAGTGAGAAGGAAACCTCAAGACAGTTGAGGAATACTTCTCAGCACTGCTCTGAAGCAGCCTTTGATTTCATAGCAGCAAACCAAAACACACCAGAAAGGCTCTGGACACTGGGATAAGCATCTCCTGCCTATCCCCAGTAAGGGGGGGGTGAATTAAATGCAGCAGCCACTCATGCACGCCATGCTACCCCAGATTTATTTATATTTCACAGGTTTTAAGTGTAGCCAATTATGGACACGCGTAGAAATAACAGAGAGCACATATAAATATTAAAAAGGCACTTAGTTATGCAATTATATACATGTTTTATTTACGCAAGATAGACTTGCATGTTTAGACTACAGGGTTATATAAATGCAGATGGGTTTCTTTTCATCAGTTATATTTAATATTTATATGTAAAAGACATTCTTTCTGGAGCTATCATTAGGTGCCTCCTGCTCAGGACTAAGCCACAGGTGCAGAGCAGGAGCACCTGAGCCGTGGGATGCTGCAGAGAGCAGATTTACCCTGCACCAGCTCTCTTCTAGGCCATCCACTTTGCTGAAAAACCTGCTTATCTCAGAGCTGAACTTCAAAGGCCTCGCTCCTGCCTCCCAGAAAGAGGGTTTTGCCATACCCTGCTCACTGTCCTGCAGCCAGAGTATTTTTAGCTGCCCGAGGAGCACCTGACTGGGACCAAGTTCCAGAGATAAAAACTAACGGGGCCATTATCTGCACTATTATAACAGCTTTTGGTATTAGCTTGGCAGTTTAAGGCCTTTAGAGCCACGGAGAAAGTTATTTAGAGACTATCTCATCTCTTTTTTTAGGGGCTGGGGAAGACGAAAAGCGACTGCCTTGCAAGTTCTGCATGGAATCTTTAAACAAGGTAAAACTTACACCAGGAATAACGCACGAGGTCAGCGCTTCTGCTCGTCCTCCTTGTCGTGCCTCTGTCACTCCTCACAAAATGGGTGGGACAATTTAATCCCTCCATACGCTGTCCTCTGAGCTGTCAGGAGCTACTGCAACCGAAATCAAACCCACCCAGCATGGCCAGGGTCACCCCACAGGCGCAAGTCTGCCCATTTTGCACCCTGGGATCAAGAACCCACCAAGATCACCAGCCAGCTGAGGAGCTGCCAGGAGCTGCCTGGACTAAAGGCTGAGATTCCTTCCACTGTCACCTCCAACAGGAGGACAGTTAAATGGATAAAAATAACAAAGGTCATTGGCTTTAACCTGAAGGAGGGTAGATTTAGATGGGATATTGGGAAGGAATTGTTGGATGTGGGGGTGGTGAGGCCCTGGCACAGGGCAGAGAAGCTGTGGCTGCCCCATCGCTGGGAGTGTTCAAGGCCATGCTGGATGGGGCTTGAAGCAACCTGGGATAGTGGGAGGCCATGCCCCTCCATGGCAGGGGGTTGGAAAGAGGTGGTCTTTAAGGTCCCTTCCAACCCCAGCCATTCTGGGATTCTACAGCTCAAACCTAATGATCTAAAAGTGAACCCCCTGAAAGCCATTTACGTATTATTTCTTTCGTCCTTGGCTCCAGTACAAGTTAAAGCCTGAAAAGAGCCTGGGCTTCCTCTGCACTCCAGAGCCACGTTCCAGTGCAAGTGATGTGCCTGACTTTAAAGTCATCAAAGCTGACAGCATGACATGGAGGAGGTTGTTCTGCCATCGGATCGGGCGGCCCGCCCAAAAGGAAAGCCCAGAGGTCCAACCTCTGCTCGTGGAGCAGAAATCCCCCTGGACAGGACAGGGCAGCACAGGAAGGCGATGTGCTCATTTCTGATGCTCAAAAAACTAACGAGTCCAGACAAGGAAAACACATTTGCTCAGATACCCAAGTTCACAGCGACGCGTGGAGACAAGCGGGATTGAAAACCAGTCAGCCAGAAACAGACTTCAGTGTTTCTGGCACTTGACAGAAGGACACAGGAAAGGTTAAAGAGCATCTTTTGAACAACACTAGAAAATGCATTTGGCACATTAATAGCATAACACAATGGCAACGTGCCATAAAACACAAAACGGAGCCACAAAAGAGCTCAAGAACGTGAGGGAGTCTGTGGGTTTGGTGAGAAACATCCCCCTTCGGCAGCCTCGGGGTCAGGCTGCTCCTCAGCAGAAAGGATTTCACCAAGATCCCTAACAAATCTTGGACAATTTTTCTGCAAAATCTCGTTCTGCAGTTGACACATGAACCCTTCCAACCAGCCTGTTCTTGACAGAACCCTTTTCGATGCATTCCGTGCTAACGGACAGCGGTTTTTTTCATTAACTTTTTCATTCTCACTACTCTCCCAACAGCACAGGCAAAAGCATGAAAGCAGTGAGGCTGCAGGACACCTTACAGAGAAACTTGGGCATCCAGAGCAATCTCTAACTGTACTCCCAAATCCCAGAATCACAGAATGTTCTCAGCTGGAATGGACCCACAAGGATCATCAACTCCAACTCCTGGCCCTGCCCAAGACCACCCAAGAATCACCTCATGTCCCTGAAAGCCATGTCCAAGGCACTTGGGAAGCATATGGAAGACAAGCAGCACTCCCACAGGGCAAGCAGTTTCAGCCCGAAAAGCAGGACAGTTCATCCAGCTTTGACTCAGACTTCACTGCATTTCTCAGTGAGTTTTCCATTTCCTCTGAGGGTAATTAAGGTCTCTTGAAAAACCAACCCCAGCTGGCTGCACCTCTCCAGAGAGTGAAAGTCACTCTTCACACATCCCCTCAAACCTCGAAACCTTTGAAGTCTTCCCAAGAAGTGTGTTGCCCCCTCCACCAAGGTAATTTCCTTCACAACCAGTGCAACCACAACCTAAATGCATTCCAGACATCCAAGCAACCCTCTCACAGCTGGATTTTCAGAACACAGACTCCCTCCTTCATGCGCATTTCTTCTGACAGGCTCTACGTTCATGTCCTTGCTCCCCTCGAGGACTTTGCTCTCATCCCAAATTATTTCCCACCACCTCACTTTGTCCCCCGGTGACTCCATGCACACTTCACATCTCTCCACAGGGAGGTTCTCCTGGATGCCCTTCTACCCTTTCCCATCTCTTCAGGGTCATCAGTCTGTGCTTGAGCGCTTCAACATCACGGTGCATGGGACATGAACTCTTGCTGTTCCTCTGACACTTTTTTAGGCCAAAGCAAAACTAAGAGGTTCCAAAAGCTCCAGGGAGATGAGAGTCCAATGCAGGAAACAGGGAAAAGGCACTTCAAGAACTGCACTGTCACTTAGTAGAGGAGACAGGTCACAGTCCATGGAGATTATAAGGATTCCTGGGCAGACTAAGTGTGTAACTGGAGGTAGGACCAAATGAGCTCCAGAAGCCACCTCCAACCTTAACAATTCTACAACAGCTTCCAAATCCTAAGATTTCAAATCTGCTTAAAAAAAAACCCAAAACATAAATATCTCCCTCCCGGAGAGGGATTTTTCACAAAGGCATGAAGTGACAGAACAAGGGGGAATGGCTCCACACTGCCAGAGGGCAGGGTCAGATGGGATACTGGGAAGAAAGCCTTCCCTGTGAGGCCCTGGCACAGGTTGCCCTGAGAAGCTGTGGCTCCCCCAGCCCTGGAAGTGTCCAAGGCAAGGTTGGATGGGGCTTGGAGCAACCTGGGCTAGTGGAAGATGTCCCTGCCCATGGCAGGGGGGTTAGAACTGGATGAGCTCTAAGGTCCCTTCCAACTCAAACCATTCTATGATTCTATATCTTAAAATCTTTTTTAAGAACTAAGGGTTTTCTCATTTGCTTTCACGAGACAGGTTTAGTCCTTAACACTCCAATCTCAGTTCAAGAGTCCTCTCTTTCATTGCTGATTCCTGTTTCAATTTTTCTCTAAACAGGGACAAGACTCTCATATGACCTTCACTAGCTGAACTGCTTCAGCACGTTCCCAGCCACCTCCTCCCCATCCACACACTAAAGATTGAAAAAAAAAAAAATCCATACTGTGAAACAAGAACATTAGTGACAAACCCTCTGCATTTGTGCTGGTGAGTCATTATGTAGCCAGGACCCCCTCGATGCCCTTTCAAGTCCCAGAGTACATTTATCCACCACCGTGTGTCCTAACGAGGTGATGTGCAATTACCCTATTGTGGTCCCACCCTGAGAGGTGAAACACTTCTGTGGGGGTAAAGGTTTTCATCCATAAACTGGTGCTTTCAGTTGACAGGTTTTGCTGAAATTTTCATAAAACTGAAGAACACGTACATGTTATTACAAAAGAGGTGATTACAGGGTCTATAATAAGGGCCTCTGACTAATGACAGCATCCCCCACTGACAGGTAAATAACCAGAGAATTGACATTTTATGTGGGGGGGAATAGATCTCGTGATTCTTTTTTTTTTTTTTTTTTTTGGTAAAAAAATAAACACAGACAAAAAAAGTAGCACCAGGCAGATCTGCAGCAAAGTTGCCCACATTAGTAGTGGTGCATGGGAGTTGCTCTGTCTAATGCAATGTCACCAGCAGCAACCAGTGCCACATGCCCCAGAGAGGAGCCTAGGGTGTTACTTCCAACAAGACACAAGGGTAATTTCATTTAAGGTCCTCAAAGTTATCCAGGAGACAGTTTGAGACTGAAAAATTTAACAGGCCTAATAGCACAGACATCAGAAGAAATGGTACTGAATATCAAGCAAACACTCTGACTTCCTTCTGAGCCGGCACTGGCTGAGATGCTATTTTTAAGGACATCAAATTAAGTTTAATTTGTTCTCATTTTTAAGGAGTATTCCTGAGAGAAGATTTGAAAAGTCAAAGTCCCAGCTCTGGCTCATCACAAGGAGACAGATGGAGTGTCTGTACCCCAGCTGAGCTGGGGGTGTGCAGGCTGGGACAGCCCCATCGTGCCTGGGAAGGCAAACACTTGACAGGTCACCCTCTTCCCAGACAAGGACAGGTCATACGCCTCCTTAAATCCATCCCAGCAGGGACATTAGCCTAAATAATGGATCCAAAACCTTTCTTTCTGATGCAACATGACTTTCCTGTTCTCGGGCCACCAGATCTGTCCTCTACTCATGGATCCTACAGAGCCAACAGGAATTTCTTGTGTCCTTATCACCTTGGCTATGCTGGCCAGGGCCCCTTCCCTACTTCAGCTCTCTCACCACCCTTTGTCTCATCCCTCCCTGCCTTTGTTCAAAAATGCTCAAAGATCTTCCACAACCAGTACGACATTTCCAGTCACAGAATATATCCAAGTCTCAATGGAAACTCCTCCCAAAGGACAATTTGCTGGATCACACCATAGCAAAACCAGTCTGAGGCTCCTCAGGGCAGGTACATCCAGTAAGAAGGCTGTTCCCACCCCCTTACAAAACAGGCATCCCAGCTTCTCAAGAAAATCTCCCATCTGACGTTTCTTGTTCCCAGGTGTATTTGGTAACTCATGACTGAACAAGGAGTGAATAAGAAGTCCAACCTTTCTTATGGATTCTCATGCAGGTTTGCCATTCTGGCCTTCCTTAACTTCTAAACAAGATTTAGTGCTGGCCAGTATGAGAGACAGAGAGAGAGAGTGCAAAAGAGAGCAAACTGCTCTCCAACACTGCAAGTCTCTGAAGTCTGTGCACTGAATGCAATCAGCTTCACCCCAAATAGCTACTGCAAGAGGACTCAGATTTCCCTTGAGACAAAATAAGGCTTGAGACAGGGAGAAACTCCAGCTCCTGGATAACACCAAAGCAATCAAGTCTGGAGCAATGGCTATTCCTAAGTACAGCCAGGCCAGAAACATCAGCACTGGCAGCACATGGTGAGATCAGGTACCAGGCTGGTAGCAAACACCTGCCAAGGATGCTCTAAGTGTTATAAAGCAAACCAAATGCCAACAGCCTACCCTTGCCACAGGCACCCCAGCAACACACATGAAGGAGGTTTTTACCCTCTTGCAAGATGCCTCAGGTTAAAGCCTATTATTCAACCTTTTAGAAAAACACTTTTTACCTTGCACTCTTCATCCAGCAGGTCCAGGATCCCAAGTTTGGCCTCTATAAGGTCTATGCAGGGCTGGTTATCGTAGAAATCTATGAGAGTCCAAGGGATTCCCTCCTTCATGTACTCTTCTTGTTCCAGTTTAAACACGTGCTGAGAGTGGAAGAACAGCAGAGTTACTGGCTGTGACCCCAGCCAGCCCCTTCCACATCCACCCCCCTGTCCCCACTGGAGTGCAGTATTCCATGAGAACATCCAGAAGCCATAGAGGCTTTAGGTGCCCTCACATTCAGCCTATGCAGGCTCTGCCATCTACACAATTTAGCTTCTGGCAAGGAAAATGAAAGCATTACACTCAGAAACCACTCCCTGCCACGGGGCAGGGGAAAATAAGGCTTTAAATGACTTTCACTAGAAAATGACTGAAGCTGTCACTGCATTGAGGTGGAAGCCATATATTGAAGTGGCAATGACACATATATCTTTTGGGCTGACAAAAATCCCCCTCTCCTTTATTGCTGATTAAAGCAGTGACCTGTAGCAGGAGCTCAGCCAGAGCTAAGAGCACGTCCCCCCATCTGCTTCACAAAAGAGCACCCATCATCCTAGAAGGGATATCAGCAGCAGCATCTGACCAAATCAGGGACACTTCTATTGCAGCCTCTTATTCAAAAAAATGTGTGATTAAAAAAAAAAAAAAAAGCCTCTGTGTGGCTTACGTATCTCAGAACTCTGCCCAAGCAGATAAATTGTCTCTGGCTATTTCTGAGATACTCTAAAGCATATTAAAAATGATTTTTCAAATGCACTTTTTTCCCCTCAAAGATAGCTCTTTAAAATCTCTTCAAACATGTCATCTCGGAGTTTGGATTTATAAGCTTCAGAAGTGATAGTTAGACATACCAAGTAAGATATGAATAGTTCAAATACAATCCATAATTTACTTTTCATTTTTAGCAGCAGTGATCTATCTGATGCCTTAGATAGACTGCAAATGTTCATGGCCATGCATATGATATGGTTTCAAAGGGCCAAACTAATCTGCAGTACTTAGCTGCTCAAATTTAACAAGTTTTCCCTTGCAACTTGAAACTGATAGTAATTTCTCCCCTGCTCACAACCAAAGCAGAAGACAACCCCCTCACTGGTTTCATTTCCAGTGCAGGCAAGCACTTGTTTCTAATAAAATAGGAAAATCTCTGGGTTTTGTGAGGCATGTCCAAGTGAAAAGCGGGGAGTGTGCCCAATCCCGCTATTTAATACAGAGTTTTCATTTCACAGGTTTAAGCCACACTTAATGGGCAGGTTTCCACACCCATACTTTAACTTACACTGGAAATCAGGACCTGGCACAAGACGATCCAGATTTTGCTTTAGGACTGAAACTACACCAAGAAAAAGGCAAATTATATGCTTACTCAAAACCCTAGTGAACCTTTGCATAAAACATAAAAACTATTTCTAGTATCAAGCTTATATATCAACAGAGCAACATTTTTCAACCTGATGGGAATATTAAGTGCCATTTCAGTGCAATGCTTGGGAGAGAGGTATCCCTGGGACTGCATTCATACTGGCCACACGATCTGTCCACACTGCAGGTGAATGCCATTAAACAGAAGCCAGACATACAACAATCTTGCCTTGTTACATTTTCTGCTAAGTTCTGTGGAACATTTCCAAGCTGACCTTACCAAGTTGAACTGCTGCTGGAGCTTTTCGTTGGCGTAGTTGATACAGAACTGTTCAAAGCTATTCACTTCAAAAGTTTCAAACCTGCAAAGCAATGAATAAATCAGCATTAAATGTTGCTTTGTCTCAAAATCTACTTTCCCCCCCCCACCCAGCAACGGTGTCATCTGTGTGATGGGGAACGCCAGGTATTCAGCTGTCTCCTTGCATTCCTTCTATCCCAGATCTACACTTTATTCCTCAAAACATCTCTCTCTCCTTGGCACAACTCAAGGGATTCAAGAGGTCTCTCCTGCTATGCACGAATGAGATACTTGGCACAACTGCAGCTTCCTGCCCATCAGGCAGAAGCGCTGTCTGAGACAAGAAATGTAACAGCCTCTCTTGGGGAAAAATATTATGAAATATTAAGTCCAAATATATTCACTGCAAAGGCGATGAAGAAACAGGAACCGCTGTCCTAAAAGACCCAAGGAGCTATTTTTAATGGAATTCAAGAGAGCAGAAAAAGAAGGAATTGAATTTGTAATTATAGCTTCTGTACTGCATCCCTGTTAGCACAAAACCTGGGCACACGTGAGCAAGCAACTTCTGGAAGGCAGAGGGGGAAAACGATGATTTCAGCTCCAATTCCATGTTCCTTAGAGGAAGTTTGGAGCTGGACTCACTGGTCCCTGTCTTCACCAGCTTCCAAAGCTCCCCTCACCATATCATTATCCCACCTTTCCACAGATTGACTCCAAACCAAGCTCAAAACTGGCTTCCTAGTCACAATTAGAAGGGAAAAAAATATGCAGTTTTAGTAACGTGAACTACAGGTAAGCAGCAGAGAGCCAGCAGAGCCCCTGCGGCTGAAGCACATGACATCCAGGGACAGGCACAGGGAGCCAGGCCTGCTCTTAAAAAAACCAAAGAAGACCTTTTCAACTACACAGGGAATTATTTTTTATTTATTTCTATTTTTAAGGCACAGTTGGAAGGGGGAGGAGGGAAGGAAATCTTCGACACGTGACTGTAAGGATTAAAATAAGGGGAGAAGTGGGAAGGCTCCCTGTGTTTAATGAGTAAGCTGCTGCAAGGATAAATACACAGCTAAATAACTGTTCGGGTAATAGGCACTGTAGGAGCTGGCAGAACAATCTTAAATCACTAAATAAATGAAGCCCTTTTTTTTCCCATCACCCCTCCCCAAAATAATCAGTATTTCTGCTGCTTTCTGAGGACTACCTTTATGTTACCCAGGTCATGCAGTTATTCCCCAGATATTACCAGGTACCCTCACCACATAAAATGCTTGAGATTTTGGGGAAATACAATGCAAAAAGGCAAAAGAGAAATGAGAATGGGAGGAACGAGCTGCTTTTGTGCTTTTATCAGTCCCACAGCCCTTGAGGAAACCTGGGACCGCTTCCCCTCTGCTGGCATTCCAGGGCTGGTATTGCCAGAGAATGCTCAATCCTTTTCCTTACAGTCTTTAACACAATGAAATCTGGTCTCTGGGACAACAAATATTTATATTAAACACGTGGCCTGAGCCTCAGTGATGAGCATGTCCTTGAAGAGCTCCCACTGTGTTTGATCTTGGTTGCACAGCCATCGTGCCGAGCGGGTCGGTACCTCCAGCTCTTGCAGCTAAAGGGATGTGACTTGCCCAAGGTTTCTTGGAAACACAACTCCTGCACGTTCATGATCATAGCAACAGGGCAAGAAAGATTTAATTAAAACATAGATGAAGAGGGATGGTGAGCTGGGTAGAAAAACACAACAAAAGCGGGACTGCAAGAGGAAAAGAAATCGGAGTAGAAACTTTATATCCACTTCAGAGACACCAGATGAGGTTTATGAACCTTCTCAGTGAGTGCCAGCCAGGGGCAGAGCAGCTGTACAACATCAGCTCCAAGGGAGATCTCACTAAACTGCTTATTAAGGGACTCTACCAGCTCAATTTGCTGATTGACAGAGCAGATCAGTCACCAGCTCTACATGTGTGCTGGCCAGGAGGTTCCACCTGCTCAGAGTGACTGCACCAAGGCAATATCCTAACACGAAAAGCAAACCAGAGCCTTTTTGGTTTCTATTCATTTTAGTGCACTAGATCTTGGTGCAAAAAATAAGCATATTCACCGCTCCAGCCCATCCCTGTGACTCCCCAGGAGGCACATCCAGCTTGGAGGCAGTAGACTTCAGGGGGCAAACACTGTATTTTGGTTTTTCTACTGCTTGCTATTCGGCTGTATGACTTGTACCTCCTAAATCTGCTGTAGCACCAGGGTGTATACTAAAATATTTAAAGTTCATAAATAAGTCCAGCATACAGCTGGCCACCTGGGTGTTCACACTTCCCTTCCCTTCACATGGCAAAAACAAGCCACCCCTGCCAAGTCCAGGAATGCCACGTGAACCCACTACTCAGACAGACTGCAGTACTGCTGCTATGGCAAATAACGTGCTTCCAATTAATACAGGAAGGTTTTCAATGTTGCACCCTGTCACCTCAACGTTAACAGAGAATTAGGGGTGCAAAGTTGAGCATTAGAAAATTAGGAGACAAATGCTACAGCCTCTGCATCTTCTCTCAGGGCTCAATCCCTCTCCCAGAGGAAAAGAAAAAACAACAGACATTTGGAAAAAAACTTCTACTATTTGGTAAAATGCATTAAAACTCCCTAAAACCCCAAGTTTGGGGAACCAAACTGCTTTTAAGGACTGCAGAGTCAGGTTATCATTACCCAAATTCCCTGCATTGTTAATTGCTCAGCATTTAGACAGCAACAACCATTTCCAAAAGGGATTTTTAGGACACCAGATTCTCACAAGCACTACAGGCAGAACACAGACATCCTTCCCTTGCAAATCTGCCTCTTTCAACAGGACCTGCAGATCCTTGTGGGAAAAAACCCTGCTGCACCCCATGGTGACAGCAGTGCTGTAAAAGCATCAGTTTGCCCACGCGCTGGATGTGATGCACAGACCTGCAGCTAAAGGAGGTTTTTCTTCCACACTAACAGGTTTTCAAGCCCAGCTTAATCTTTCATGAGCATTATCCTCAAGTCTCTTTTCATTCAGATTTCTGAAAGCCTGATTTCCTAACTCAGGCATCCAATTTTCTGTATTGACCCACTACCGCCCACATGGCTCCATGTCAGAGCTTTATTTATCACATCCCAGCCTGCAGAAATTTTCATCTGTGGAGACACTTATGGGAAACAGCTTCTCTACCTCATACAGTCTTTGAATAAGACTGTGCCATTCCCATTTAGTTAAGATCTTCCAGGTCCTGTGCTACCTACTGAGGAGAGCCCAGAAATCTGCAAACCTGTAAGGGCCGCCTCACCATCTCAAGCTATCCCACTGAAATCCCCAAACAAACAGAACAGTATTCTTATCATTCTTGATAGAAGTGTTCCTGTAAGCCTTGCCATATGGCAGCAGTTGCTGATGGAGATGAGCAGAGTGGGCTGAACTGATGCTCCAGCACTTTCTAGCTTCCTTTCTGCTTCTGTGTTTGTCCAGCAGATGTGAAAATCAACATCCCAAACACCAGTAGCTGTAGAAACCTCATGGAAGGGTTTATACACAAGATCCAACTCTGGCAATTGTCTAGGTATTACAGCCATAAAAGCTTTCTGCCTTTTTGTTCTGACCCAGCACTGCTTTGGCAGGGTTTCATTCTGAGCTCCAGGTTCATTTAGATCTGACAGACCTTGCGAGGAGCCTGTATGAGAGGAGATTTGGGACTGAGCAAGCACAGCGACTGCACTGGCTTAGGGACTGGTTCCTGGAGCAGCTACAACTTATGCATTCCACCTCCCCCTCCAAAACAGGAACAACTTGGCATTTTAATATATTAAGGCAACACAGCAGGCCACTGCTGTCCCATTTAGAACCACAGAACCATCAAATGATTTGGGTTGAAAGGGTTCTTTGAAGGTCATCTAGTCCAGCCCCCCTGCCATAGGCAGGGACACCTTCCCCTCTCCCAGGTTGCTCCAAGCCCCCTCCAACCTGGCCTTGGACACTTCCAGGGATGGGGCAGCCGCTACCTCTCTGGGAAGCCTTGGACTTCTCCCCTTGTCCTTGCTCCCCAGAGAGACAGAAAAAGGACAGTGTTGAAAGAGTGGAGGGTAAAATCCAAACCCACAAGATCTCTTTCCTTTTCCACACCATAAATGACAGAATCCCTTTTTTCTCCTCCACCTTCTCCTACTTTGCAGCACTTCAGCTAAAATGAACTCTTCGCAAACAATTCTCACATCCCTCATCTACCAGCACTCAAGTGCCAGGAGGACAGACCAGGCAGTGCCTGGTACCCAGCCCAAATTTGAAGAAGCTCACTGCCCCTGAGGCTGCAAGCCTTGTAAGAGCTTTTTGCACCTTATGGCCCTTATGCCACAGGTTCACAAAATCCTCCAAAAGCTCTCACTGGCACAAGGGCCCTGCAACAGCGGTTTCACAGCTGAAAAAGCAAAGTACTTTCCTCAAATCTCAGAGCAACCTCAGGCAGAGCCAAGTGCAGTCTTTGGTCTCCACATTGGCACCTTTACCACGAGCTCATCCTGAGCTCGATGCACATGAGACAGAAATCCCAAATGGGAACAGCACGGGAGGTAAATCCCAGAACTGTTCTGGGGTCAGATTGGACAATCTAAGGGAGGATCCAAACTGCAAACCACACATGACGGTGCCATAAGTCGAGGCCAAGAGTGCCTTGGAAGAAGGGCAAGGCAAATTACGATGGGCAAGGCAAATTACAAAGGGCAAATTACAAATTATAAAGGCCAAAACAAGGGCAAATTAAACTGCCCTAAAAAGCAGAAACCATGCCTACCCATAGATATCGAGCACGCCGATGAAGGAGTGCTGCTTGACAGTGGTGTGCAGAGCCTTGTTGATGTGCTGCACGATCCAGTTGAAGAGCTGGGCGTAGATGTGCTTGGCCAGGGCGTTCCTGGCATTCACCACCTGGTGCAGGGACATGTTCTTGACGTAGGTCTCAGCCGTGGTGACGAGCTTGCGGTTGCAAAGCCAGTGCTGCATCTGGCTGAGCTCCACGCCCAGCAAGCCACAGAAGTTCTTCAAGTGCTCGTCCTCGCTCTGGGAGAGGGGGATGAGAAGCAAAGTCAGCAGAGGCTGGTGACACCCCAAACTGGAGCTTTAACCCCCAAGACCTTTGCAAGGAATTAGCGGTGTTCCATAACCATCTAGGGAGAGACTGTGTCCCCCTGTGGTTGGCAGGAATGGAGAAGCAGTGACACTCATCCAGTTGTGCCAGTCTCCACGGACATGCGTGGAACAGCTCACACAGAGCTCCAAACAGTGGCACCACAGCTCGGCTCGGCTCTGGTTGTCCTTGAGGTCTCAGTTTTCACTAAGAGCAGATTTCCAGAGGACAGAGCATCCTCCACTTTACTACTCCTTGAGCTGCAACTACACGCTCCTTCAGAGCAACCTGGATTAAGCTCTTAAACTAAAGCTTAGGCTTTGCCATGACACCTTTTACAAACTAACTCCATTTTGAATAATAAAGTTATAAATTGTGCGTTACAAGAAGGGTCTGGGCTTTGAACAACTAGTGAAATTACATGTGAACTTCATTTTCCCTAGTGCAATGTATTTCTCCCACCCCCATCAAACTAAGGCAAGGCAGTTCTGAGTCCCCGTTGTGCTAAGATAGTGGGCACTGCCTTTTGGACAAGGAGAAAACAATTTCCTTTTTTTCCATGTAATAATATATATGTAAAGGCAGTAAATTGTTTCCAGTTAGATATGTGCACGTACAAATGTTGAATGGGTTTGGGGATGGAGAATAAAAGTGCACTTTACGAGAATTCTAGAATGTTTTATTGCTATCACACCTTTTTGACTACAGATTCAAAGGCATAACAGAATTGATTTAACGCCTTGCAGTTATATCTGAAGGTAATTAAACAATATGAACTTCATTAGCAGAACTCAACATTGTCAAAGCAGACCTCTTTCAACATATCCACGTTGCCAAATATGAAGTAAATTACCCCAGCACCTAATGCATCGAGCACCAAGGTATCTCAAGGGTAACGCTAAAACTGTGTGCAGAACCCATTTTAATACTTCAACTAGGAACAAACTATCCAGCCTGAGATGCAATGATAATTTACAGGATAGTCCTTTCCAAATAATTGCTTTTTTTCCCCCCTACCTCTGAACAAACAGAAACAGAAAAATCGCCGCTAAGGCATGTTTTGTATTATTTACTCTTGCTAATTAACTGTGCAGTGCTCCTTTGGATGCTGGATTGGCTGCATCACAAGCAGCAGCTCCATGGCTTTGCCTGCAGGAAAGTGGTTTTAGAGCATCACACCTTCTGCTGGTGGAGTCACCGTTCCCCAACACTGTGCACTAGGTGTTCTAAGGAAGCAGAAAGAGTTAAAGATGTGTTGAGATGTAAGGTGATAATCTGATTTATCTTGCCTACAGGCTGGCCAGAAAGGAGGAGCAATGCACTATCTCCAAGGAAAAAACAAAGCAACTAGGAAATTATAATGTGTTTCCAAAAAAAAAGGCAAAGAAAATCAGGAGGAAAAGGGCTTTCCACTAAAGCATACTGCTGTGAAGCTCAACACATCCCACATGTCCTGATTTATGAGCATAGCAAACTCCCCACATGCCCCACTCCAGCTGGTGACCTACCGACAGACTACAGGCTTCACTTCCTCGTTCCACTTGGATTTCCAAGTTCCCAAGGTGCAGAATGGCCGCAATTATCCTAAAAATGGTCATCTGATGAGACTCCTTCACTCCTGCGTGAACAATTGATAGCTGATTGTCACACCAGAAAACAAACAGCAATTTTCAGTTTATTTGAAGATGCTCAAGGTGTTTGATTTCCTTCCCAGGCTGCTGGTTTTCAGAATTATGAGACTTCTTCCAATCAACACACCGTAAACACTCTATTTTAACACAGATGGGCTTAACACACACAAAACCAAGGATGCTGTTCCATTATGATCAAACAGGGTCAGAGCTGTAAGAGCTCTGTGGCTTTTACAGAACAAGGGTTTGTTTTGCGTGATCGTAGTCGGCTGACAACTGAAGCACAGAAATTACAACATATTGCCAGTGTCCCACAAACAGAAGAGAAAATTAAAGGCCTGCACATGATGCACAAATGCCTCCACACTGGTGCTACAGCTGGATACAGCAAGGCACCAGGGAGGTGATGCAGAACTCTGTCTCACTGTCCCCAGTGCCTCAAAAAGAGCTACGTGTTGGTGAGTCTTTACTGGGGGTGTAAGATGTTATTGCTTTATATAATTTTTTCTGGCAGGATTTACAGGCATTCCCAGCAGGAGCTTTGCTCAGCAGCAGCCTGCACACGGCCTGCTTGCCGTATCCTGCATTCTTTTTCCATTTCAGCTGGGTTTCTGCGTCTCTTTTGTGTTCAGGGCTGGTGTCCTAATTATCCACCCAAGGTCCAAGACATCACCTGCTGGTTTCTGAATTACCCAGAGCTTCCTTTTCTCTCTCTTGGGACTTTTCTGTTATCAGCACAGTGAGAAAGGTTTCAAGGTTACTAAAAGGAGCAATGTTCTGCTGTGACTTGGAACTCTTAATTGGAGTTAAGCCTGGCTAGGGTGGGGATTTGCAGATAAATCTGACTTCTAGTTACACACAGAAAGGAAAGGCTGAAAAGTGTAGTAGCAGTATCACCAGGCCCCGAACAGAAACAGAGATGAGAAACACTAAAGATAAAATGAGGAAAGGCAGAGCCAGAGGAAGCACGTGAAGAGAAGGAAAACATCATCAAACTGGCAGCAGAGGAATATGCTCTCACAGTTCTTCCCAGGGATCAGCAAGGAGACAGGGGGCCTGCTCAGGGACGTGGAGAAGGGGAACAAAGAGACATGTCAAGGGGATGGGAAGAGAGTTTCCTGAGGATTACAGTCCTGTGGGCAAATCTGGAGCAAACAGAAGCCTTATTTTTTGAGTAGTTAACAGTTAGAAGTCACACAAGCTGCACAAGAAGAGGGTAATGACAAGACCCCACTATCACCCCAAAGAAAAAGAGATTGAGCCTATCTGAACACAAACAGGACAAATTTTTGGGAAACACTTGCAGTTCTGATGCTTGAAATGAGTGCCCACGCTCATTGTTGGCACAGTTGGTCAGGGGATTTCACAGCCAACTGTGAACATCATGAACTCCTCTCACAGCATATGAAATGCATCTGAGAGGCACCGAGACTGAACAGGATTTAAAAACGTGGTTTCAGATAAATATTAATAAACCAGGGAAGCTTTCCCCAGCAAAAATTGTTTTTCCTTTCCAACAGCCACTGCTGCAGGCAGGCTGCACCACTGCTCCACTGCAGCATGCCGTGGATTTTGCAGCTGCCACGCAGACATGGACTCTGCACAGCAGGGATGTACTCAGCTCATTATTTCCAGGAAATCAGCTACTTGGTACAATACTGTGATGGTCCGAGAAGTGACATCACCCTCAGCCCCAGCACAGATTGAACTGCAGAGTAATTGCTCTTTTCCTGCTTGTAAACAAGTGTAAAAAATAGCTGCAGCACAGCTTTGCCTTCAGAATGGTTTATTTAAGTTGCTCTTAAATTCAGTGTCCTTCTCCATTTCACTGCTGCTTTGCAGGCTGCTGTAAGAAACACTTCTGCAGCTCACACTGAAGAACAAAGTAAAGCCAACTAGGTCAACAGGAACATTATAATTCAGGCAAAACACTGAAAACAATTGCAAGAGACTTCTGCTGGGCAGGCTCCAAGCAGAGCAAACCCTTACCAAGCAGGGTGAAGGCATGCCTCGTTTTCTCAAAGTCATCAGCATCATCCACACCACTGATGGACGTGTCACCTCCCTGAGAAATGTAGAAAAAGTCTTCTGCACAGGCTAGGAAAGAAGGAAGAGGAACATACATCACCAAGCAGTACTCATCCCCCGCAGCCACCCCTTGGAACATGGGCAGGGATGCTCCCCAAAGGGCACCTGTCCCCTTCAAAACCCAGTTACTCAGAAATGGATGAAGTAGAACCTTGATAAGTGACTGTAACCACTTCTTGCAGTGATGAAACCTCTTCCCCATTCAAAACAAGCTCAGTCGGGCCAGTGCTATGGTATATTTGGTATTCTAATAACTGCTCCATCACAGGGGTGAAGATTATTTCAGATACTGAGGTTACTGCTTTCAATAATTTTTCATCCTGTTTAACACACCCATGACTGATTGAGATACTTTAACACCTTCCCCACATAAAGCCTTAAACCTTGGGAGCAAAGGGAGTGGAGAATGGCTTGCAGTGCCAGCATTACACCATGTAAACATCTGTGCTTTACCAAAGTTATTTCAGGACAACACCAATAAATCGTGTGGAGACAGAGAGGCATTTCAAATGTAAATACAACAAAAAGAGATCGCAGGGCTTATATCCACATTAAAAAGCTGCACATGCAATCACTCCACCTTAAAACATATTTCCCAAGCATCATGAATGTAAAGAGAAAAAGCCTGCTGTGTGTTCCACATCAGCCTACTGGTAACCTTTAAAACCACTGCAATCTGCAATTTTTGACTCAAATTGCCACCAGAAGCTCCCCATCCCTTCCCTGCCCTCCCGTAGGCTTTTGCATTAGCTGTACTTTCAAGCTGTAAAGAAAACATTTAAGTCTTTTTGACACACAAAGCCCAGGGACACGGAGGTTTTGATAATTCTGCTCATTGATGGAGCATCAGGAATAAGGGGCAGAAAACGTTGATTGGGGTCAGGCAGACTATGTCCATCCTGGTCCCCCAGCACAACAGGAGCTCACCCAGCCCCTGACGGAGCACATCACGTTAACAACTTGCTGTTTCTGCACATCTTGCACCTTGCAAGATGCACCCAGGGCTGGTGGTGGTTAATGGGACCGCGACACCAACTTCCAATTTTAAACATCCACACTGAGATCTGTTTCTACCTCAAGTCATCTCTGGTATAACTGAGATCTGTTTCTGCCTCAAGTCATCTCTGGTATAACTGACTCCAATCTTTACATTTCAATATATGTACAATTATTTTAACAACCAAATAAACCCTTTGATTCACTGCAAACAACTAAAACACATTCCTGCTTTGCAACACTGCTGAGGCATCATAAAATTAGACACCACACCTCAAAAAACACTTGCACTGCACACTGACATTTTAAATAAAATTCTAGTTTCAGATTAAGCCTTTAGGATCACTCTGACTGAGCAACACTGGTTTGCTCTGCTGGGCTCACCTGTGTTTAGAGACTCTCTCTGTTTTCGAGCATTTTGCAACATACAAGAGAGTAATGACAACTCTTTGTTTGTGCAAAGGCCAAAGGAGAAGCAAAAGCTCTTATTTTTTATATGGAAAAATATACATCCTCCTCTAATAAATGGTGGATTTTCACAGCAAGATACCCCTTGTTTTGTATAAGTCCTGGAGAGAAAAGGCTGACACGTAAGGTAAGTACACCTCACACGAGGAAACAAATTTGAGTTTCGACGAGTCATCTTGAAATACAGGCTAGTAAACCTGAGGCAAAGTTGGAAATTAAAAAAAAAAATCACTCAAGAGAAAGAAAAATAAGTGAATTGTGCACATCTGCACTCACAGAACACTGCCCAGCACTAGCTATTCCACAGGTCAAGGCAGAGCCTCCATCGGGCCAACAAGAGCAGCTCATGGTACCCACATCTCTGTCCCCACGGACTGTGTGAGCAGCCCACATCTGCCAGCTACCAAAACATTTTGAAGAGTCATTTTCAAGCTATTGCAAGGTGATAGTGGAGGAAACACCAAGGACACACACCTTCAACTTTGGAAAGAATCACCTCCTTTTCCAGTTTTGCGTTTGACCTGGTGGATACCTGTGCACAAGCACCACTGAAAAGTGCAGCCGGAGAACACCAAATGTGCATTGAGAACACCAAATTTTGATTAAAAATTACCCAAGAAGGCTCCCTTGGGGGCTAGCTGTCCTGGTACCCACTGCCTCCTACACCACCAGCTGTTGCTATTGAATTGAGAAGTTGAGAGCCACAATCACAACAGCACAAAGATGTTTTTGCGTCTTGGATGATACACCAGCAGAGCAGAGACCTCTCAGCCTACACTGTTACCAGTCACCACCAATACAGACGATGCTTTTAGAGAGCTGTGATGAGTAAGACTGGTGTTTCCTCTGATCCACATGTTCCCAGGATGAGAGGGGTGGTTGCACAGCTGGAGCTCTCACACATCGACTCATATCCCACTCTGAGCTGAAAGCATTTGTGTCTGAATTTTAAGATGCCAGCAGACACAGCCATTAGTCAGGATATCTTTGCAAAAATGAAGCACACAATCACATGGCAGCAACTCTTGAAAGTGCTCAAAGTGATGTGCTCTGTGTGGGAAATATGCCTACAGTGACACAAAAAGTCAGAAAGACAAGCCCAAAATTACCCAGAAACTGAAAACTCTCTCTTGGATCTGCCATTCCTCTGCAGCCAGGATGAAAACCTCTGCAAGCTTTTGTGTTGGGATCACAGCCTGCCTTGCTCACTATTTTAAATACTGAAAAAGGCTATTTTAAGCCTTGCTACTTTTTCTAAGCAATAGCAAATATCCAAGATAAAAGAATAACTAAAGTACATCTCTGCACCCCCTGCTGCAAGAGTAAAACCCTCTGAATCAGGTGTTCTACAGAGGTTTTGCCACAAATTCTGGGAAAAGAACTCTAACCCATTTCAGGAGTTAACCATTGAAAAAAATTACAATGAATTCAAAGCACACAACCACTCCTGCCAAGGCTTTGGCCAGATCAACTCCTACTCACACTTGATTTAAAATACACATCTTTAATGCAAGTTTGGTACAATATTAACATGTGATCTCCCTTCATCAGCTGGCATCTACCAGGGCACATAGTTTCACTGCAGCTCTGCTGTAAATTTTTATAAAATCCTAGAATGGTTTGGGATGGAAGGGACCTTAAAGATCATCCTGTTCCAACCACTGCCACAGTCGGGACACTTTCCACTACCCCAGGTTGCTCCAAGCCCCGTCCAGCCTGGCCTTGGACACATCCAGGGATCCAGGGGCAGCCACAGCTTCTCTGGGCAACCTGTGCCAGGGCCTCACCACCCTCATCCCAGGTGCCACATCCCTGGTGATGGCACAAGCAAACCTGTGCACCACCAGGGAGAAGAAGACCTTCAAGCTCATCTCCCTTCACCTCTTCCCACTGAACAGGCACATGTGACCTCACCAACGACCCGAATTTCTAACCTCACCACGTTGTCCTGTTGCCATCAGATCTAGGCAACAGCCACCAGTGCACAGGGAGGTTCCAGTACTTACTGAGTCCAAGATCTTTGAATTCTGGAAGGCTTGAGGAGGCACAGAGCTGATAGAAGATGTGGTAGTTGCGCTCATGCTCTGCCTATGGGGAAAGTTCTGAGTTACCAGAGGCACAAAGAGGTTACAGTGGTGCTCCCACCCTCAGCCTGGTGCCCACTGAGCCCACGGCCACACTGATCCCATTCCCTGGTTCCCATTGTTGACACCCCCTCAGTGCCACCAGGACTTTTTCTTGCCACCAGAGAGAAAGGAGGTGCCAAGGCTTGCCCTGACCAACACACATTGCCCCTCTTGCAAAGAAAACAAATTGCTCTGTATTACCTTCCACATCTTATCCCTCTCTGGGATAACCCAGCTAAATTAGCCAGCGAGCACTGTGGTGCAAACCAACAGTAATATAAAAAAAAAGGTGGCCTATTCTCATGGCTTCCCAAAGTTGTAAATTTTTTAGGATTTTTGTATTTGGTTTTTTTTTTTTTTCTTTTTTTATGTTTAAGGACAAAAGTTTTGCAGGTGCTTCTGAGCACGAACCAAGAAAGCTTGTCCTGCACAAGAAACCCAAGGGATGTGTCACAGCAGAGACATCAGCCTCCTCAGCCCTTCTCCTGCCTCCCCTCCATCTTCAAAACTGAAGACAGTTGCATGCAAGAGTTTGCTAGCTCTTTAAAAGGCTCAGCAAAAACAAAGCAGTTGCCTAGAGAAAGGTTTTCCACCCCTGCCCAGCAGCCACGCCAGCAGCAGTGATCCCTCCTCAAGGCTCCAGCCTCAGGCTCATAGAGGGAACAACTCAAGGCCAACTAATGAGTCTCCTGAGTACAAATTATCCCAGAATGAGGGTCGTCACGCTGGGATCATGAAGAACAATTGCAAAAGATTGAGTCTGAAAGACATGTCTGGGAGCTGTGTCTACCAGGAAAGCGATGGACGAAAGGAAACAACCTCAGGTTGTGCCAAGGAAGATTTAGATTGGATACTAGGAATGATATTTTCATCAAAGGGGTTGTCCAGCCCTGGCACAGCTGCCCAGGGCAGTGCTGGAGTCCCCATCCCTGGAGGGATTTAAAAGCCATGTGGATGTGGCACCTGGGGACATGGGTTAGTGGTGGCCTTGGCAGTGCTGGGGTACAGTTGGACTCAATGATCTTAGGGGTCTTCTCCAACGTAAATGATTCTGTGATTCTACTTTTTGAAGAGATTCTTTTTAATTCACAGAAAAATCCCAGAGTATTGAATTCCCAGAGTACAGCGCCCAAAAGGAACAAAAGAAGGAAAAAACCCTGCAGCTGCTCACCTGAAATACAACCCGAGATTTTTCCAACAGATATGTCCTCATGTTGGCACCAATGATGTGGTATCTTTTATCAAAGCCAATCTCAATGTATTTCCCAAATCGACTGCTGTTGTCATTCCTTGTTGTTCTAGCATTTCCAATGGCCTGCATAAAAGTAAATCAAACATTAATTTTTAATTTAATTTTTGAAATGTTTTAAGCATTTAAATTTGTAATCAGTGTTATATAAACAGTCACAGGGGGATTTAAGGAAAACCCCTTCCCAGACGCAGAAGGCAGAGCAACAATGTGACTTTGGGGAGGACTCTTCACTGAAAATGTGGTGTCTCCAGGATTATTATAGAAGAAAAATGCATATGAACAGAAACAAGTGTCTGTACAGTAACTAAATCACCTACATCCCAACAGCCTCAACACTCCTGTTTTGTTTTACAGGATGCCCCCACCTTTGTCCATAGTCAACACTGGCAGCTTTCCTGGAGGAGTCATAAGCAATGAAGCCCTGCAAGAGGGAGGGAACAAGATGCAGTCCATTTTCAGATGTTCAGGCTCTGGCACATGGATTTGATGACATGACAGAGTCTCTCTGTGCCTCTCCAGAGCTTCAGGTAATGCTGCCACACACTGTGGCAGAAGGGAGAGAATCCAGCCCAAAGTACAAACACCAGGGGTGCAGCACTGCAAACACGGAAATCCATGAAGGAGCAACTTATGGTGATGCAAGAGGGTCAGAGAAAGGCAACATTCCCTTTCATGGATAGAGCAGCTTATTTTTTACCAACATTCCCCTGCCCTGAGATGATGAGCTTCAAGCAAGCACAGAAAAAGTGATGGAAGGGAAGGGAAGGGACACGTACAGGGAAGATCCCTCAGGCCCCTCTAGAAGGCTGCCTGCCTTTCCCAGGCAATCCTTGCCGATCACCTTTACCTGCATGCAGCTCCTGGGGAACACAGCAAGCATATACACTCACTAAGAATCACAGCACTACCTACAGCACCACCCAAAACTTTTGATCACAGGACCTGACGCCTCCAGTTGCACGTGATGGAAATCCCCAGGGACTGTACTCTGTGCGGTACAACCAACAAAGAGACTGTTGCACATGCAAAGCTGCCTGACCCCTCAGCTGCTGCTCCCTTCCATCCAGGGCTGAGGGCTCCGTGGCCTGATGGCCTCATCATCACACCCACAGCAAGCCCTGCCTGCTACCTGCCCTATCCATCCACCCACACAGCTCCTCTTCTAGCTAAGGCACCTTCTTTCCCCCAAGCCCATTTAACTTCAGGTTTTTCTGCAAACCCAGCAGGTTATTTTTATGATTTTCCCTGCATAGGCAATGTTCTCATCAATTTCCAATAAAGACAGGCACGTTGCCTGGCCCCAGCACTTAGAAATTACAGCCAGAACAGAACACAGGCAAGAAAATTAGAGCAATAAAATTCTGGGGTCATATAGAAGAATAGCATGCACTATGAATTTTTTTCCCTGCATTGTTTTAGGTGTCCCCTGGTATTGCAGCTACTTTTCACAGAGGCAGAGGAGATGGGTGAGGAAAGGAGTAAACCAGTATGAAGAAAACTAGTTGCAGAAAAGCATCGTGTCCCCTGCCAGCTGTACACCTGTGTGGCTTTTCTTACTGATCACCTGCACCATCACTTCTTTTAACATTCCAGCTCACACCCCACATCAGGCAGCACAGTGTTAGATCACACGTGCTGCCTCTCAGGCTTGGTTTTTATCCTGGATCAGCCACAACCTCCATGTCTGTGAGAGAGTTTGGCCATCAGGCACCACCTTCAGAGGGAAGCCTTCCTGAAGGTTAAGCCAAGCCTAAGGTTAAGTGCAGGACAGTGCTGTACTCCCTAGTTCCTGCCTTTAAAAAAAAAAAAAATCATGAGTCTGAAGTCCTCAGCTGACTTTGGAAAAGTCCAAATCTTGTCTTTATGCTGACTTGGGTATTTTACAAATGCCTCCAAAATTTTGCACTCTGACTCCAAAATCTGTTTGGAAAATGGGATTTAGGCATTCATCTATTTTCAGCAGTTGGCCACAGTGCAAGGAAAACAAAGCTGCTTTTTCCCTTTCATTTATGTTTATAAAAGGAATTATTTTCCTTCAAAGCAGGGATTTCCCTATAATAGGACTTTTCATTCCCCCATACGATTGATAGCAACAGAAAATTAACAAAAAATAAAACTGTATTAAAGTATCTCAGATTAATCCCTTTCATTTCTATACCACGCCTACACAATTAAAGAAGATTAGGAGGTACCACACAGTGATAAAAGGAGGAGGAAGATGGCAAAATACTAATGGTGCCAGCAGCACTGCTCAGGCTCCCCTCTCTGGAGCCCCATCAAAGCCCAGCTCCTGGAGCTGTGCTGGGGTTACACAGGCTCAGCTTTAAGACCATCAAATACAGGAGCAATCAGTGTGGGTTAAATTAAGACTGTCACTGTATTTCTGCGTTTTCAATCCAGCTCAAGGATGCTGTGACGCCGTAAATCAGGTCTGGCTCACAACCCCCTACGGTTCTCACCGGTTTTGTGACTTCTGCAGTCACACAGTGACCACTGCAAGCAGGGCAAAGGAAATCATGTAGATTTTACCTCCATAATTGGGTTCGATGCGAGGACTTTGGCCTCGATGTTCGTCTTGCTGGCAGAGCCCCCGACGGTGGTGAAGAAGCGCATGGCGTATTTGGCAGAGACCGTCTTCCCAGCGCCCGACTCCCCGCTCACAATGATGGACTGGTTCTTCTCATCCCTGTTGAGGCAGAGGAGTCAAACCTTTGTAAGCCAACACATTTTCTTGTTCACTGCTTGCGCCATGCAACAATCTTTCACCTTCACATGTGGTTGATCCCTCACCTTGCTGCCACCTACGTTACAGACGCTGGATTTTCTCTGGATTTACAGAAGCAACAGTGAATAACACACAACTGTGACACATCTCACCAAAAACACAAAGGACACTGAACATCTCCAGAACACCTCCAGAGGCCTGCAGAGATGATGGGAGATGAATCCCTGCATGAAGCACTGCTGCCTTCTTCACCCCTAAACTGAGTACCCCAGTGCTGGGAAGCCCATTCCTTACATGCCACAATTCCAAACCCCTGCTGCTTGAAATCTGTCTGGAAAACTATTAACAGGCATTGGCTGAATATCAGCTTCTAATACTATACATTTAAGTTTTCCCTCCAATGCCTTCACTCAAGAATTTGAGATTTTTGCCCAATAAAACATGAGCAATTCATTGTGAATCTTGCTCAAGTAGCCTTTAAAACACAGATGCCCAAAAAGCTTCTTCTATGCTCAAAACATGTTAAAAATATTGAAGTTGTAAAATTTAATACCCTGCAATTAGGACACAGAAGAAAAAATTTGATTCCCTAAGCAATTACATGAATATCAATATTTTCACACAGCTCCCAATATCTGGCTAAATCCCTGACAACAATAATACAAAGCATGTCTCTGACATCAGGCCCACAGCAGCTACTCATCTCTAAATCCTGTCAAGCTGTTAAGTCATTGATCTGAAGTGCAGGGGTACTTCTAGGACCAAGGGGTAACAAAAAGAGGATAAATAGTCTAAAACCAATCCAAGGCAGACATCACTAAGTCAAGTTTGTTCAGCCCCTGAAGCTCTGGAGAACAGAAAAGTTTTTTAGAAGGACTAGCCCATTAACAGAAGGATCAAGCAGCCTGACACTCTCCAAGCACAGAACAAGTTTCCTTACAAAAGGATACACGTGTCTCAGCTCCAGGATAAAAATATTCAAGCAAATACACACCAGAACTTTTGATCTGCACATATGAAAATGCTCTGCAGGGGTGGGAAGTGTTATCCTGGCACTGAGGGGCTGATGCAAACCCTTTTCCAGCCATGATGGGAGCAGATGCCACTGTTCCATCCTTGGGCTGCTGCTGGGTAGTGGAAGCAGCTCTTCACCTCCAGGCTTCTGATGTCCTCAGAGCCAGGGCAAACCACCAGGTACCTCCAAGGCAAACCACCAGGTACCTCCAGGGCACAGGACATTGCATGGGGAAGCAGCGGGTGCATCATCTTATGTAGCTTTTGAGCCTTGCACAGAGCACAGACACCCAAATGCCTTCCTCTACTTTCAAAATCAATCCTTTACATCAAAAAACCTTGCACAAGTCATCATAAAACACCCAGCCCTTCCCAGCATGGGTGCACAGCATGGTAGCCACTAGATACATCCCAACAATTAATCAGTTTATTGTGCTTGAGCTGCAAGGCACAGAAAGGGCCAAGACAGTAATAGGAGCTCATTTTCAGAACTACATCCCTCTAGGCAAAGATTTGCTGGCTCCAGGACCAAGTAGCTCTGCTGCAGTGGGATTCACTCTCCAGGGTATTGTCAGGACACTGCAAACCCAGCACCTCTGCTACTTGGCCGTGGATTTTGGGAAGGAGAGAGTTTTCACTGCAGGATTTGCTGTAAGATCCCCAAATACCCAAGCCATTGGGTAATCTGTAAGAATGTAATTGGGTATTTTTTTAAATAAGATCAAATTAATCTTCCCAGACTCTGCCCGGCTTTCATGAATCACAGCTGAAAGCAGGCACAGAAAATCCCATATAAAACTACAACAACCTTGCAGTTCTCTTGACATCAGGAAACACCATAAAAACACATTTCAATTTAAGATACTCAGTTCAAGTTTATACCAGCAGGATATGAGAACAGAGGCTAAATGATTGCCATATACCACTTCTACACTTCCAACCGAAACACATCACACCATTACTGTCCTTCACTGTCAGGCACATACATCTTAATTCCTTCCAGGCTCAAGGTAATTGGTTTGAGAAAAAAACCTCAGCCAAGTCCCACGTAACATTTTAGTGCCAACCACAACTTTGGGACACTTTCAGCAGGAGAAGAATGACAAGATGATTTCCAACTCTATATTTTTCAGAGCATCGATTCGCGAAGTGTATCTTAGTCCACCTCCTGGCCAGTTACACTGTTGTCCTGGGCATGGATCAGCAGGAGGGCAAGAGGAAGCACCAGTTACTCCGGCTATCAGGGAGTTAATGCAGAAACAGAGGCTGGGAGTTGAGCAAAACCTCACCCAGGCACTCAACATCCTGGAGCCAGTGTTCCCGGTGACTCATCCTGGGTGGGAACAGCCTGGTCTTGCTAAGTCACGGTGTCGTGCCCTCCCTGGGTCTTGGCAAAGCCACCACCACTCTCCCACAGCCAGCTGGAAGGATACAGGCATGTGGCTGCCAATGCACCAGTCTCACACCTTTGGCCTTCCACAGGTGTGCAATAAAACTCTTTTTGTGGCATGAGCCATCAGACACATGAACCCAATAGAGCAAAACCAGGGCCAACTCCATGGTGAGAAAGGAAAACTAAGCACCAAACCCAGAAGTACACTGGAAAACGCCCATAGCAGTGGTTCCTGGGACAGCTGATGGCAGTGACTTGGCATGGTTTATCTCTGGTTAAAGTAGATGACAAGTTTCACCTCTGCTTTTGCTATGGCCTGGCGGGGAAATAAGAGATGCTTACTCAGGGTTCGTTACGGGTTTGTAGGTCAGTGAATAGGTAAGCAAGTAAGCCCTTTATTAACAAGGCTTCCCCTTTATGTAGGGGAGGAAAGGAACATTCTGGAACTGGAGGTGAGAACATGACATATAGGGAAAGAGAAGGAGGGAACTCGCCTTAACAGGAAAAACAAGGAGGAGTTACATCTCTATAAGGGATAAAGGGGAAAGGCATAACCTTGTGTGGAACATCTGCACTGTGGCAGCTACACAACCAATCAGAACGTGGGGGTAGAAGGAACAAACAACCAGGGGGGATCTCTATAGTAATACAGGGGTACAAAATAGAAAAGCGTAACAAACACTGTAACCCGCGCGTTCATACAACAGTCCATTGTCTTTGATGAAAGTCCACTATGTTTAAAGGTCATCTTCTTCCTCCATGGATTCTTGTAATGCTTTCTTCCATCTCTGATACTGTTCTTTTTCATGGTCATCAACTCCCACATGGTTTGATCATCTTCAACGAGGTGCCCTGTCAGTCTCTCCTCCCAGGTAACAAGTGAAAGGACAAGAGGAAACAACTTCAAGTTGTGCCAGGGGAGGTTTACAATAGGTATGAGGGAAAATTTCTTCAGGGAAAGGGCTGTCCAGCCCTGGCACAGGCTGCCCAGGGAAGTGGTGGAGTCCCCAACCCTGGAAGCATTAAACAAATATCTGGATATGGCAACTGAGGACATGGTTTAATGGTAGACATGGTGGAGGTACTGGGTTGATGGCTGTACTCAATCTTAGAGGCCTTTTCCAGCCTTAATGATTCCATGATTCTATGATTCATGGACAGCCACTCACTTAGCTCCCTGTTGGCCATCAGTAAGATGCAATGGAAAAAATTCACGTCAGCTACAAAGGAAGTGGCAGACAGAGGTTTTGTCATGGGCTGCAAGGGCGGATGAACAGATTATCCTTCATCAGAGGTGAGGGAGAAGCAGGAGAAAGAGGTGACAACCAAAATCCCTGGAACACTGCAAACGCACAGCTGGTGCGGCCTAGAGCCACACTTGCCTAAAAGTTACTTGAGAATTATTGTTTCTTATCCTTCTCTCCGTGACAGGTACAGCACTGGCAGCACATTTCAAAAAGCATTTCCCTACCACTCTGGTCCTTAATCCTGAAGACCAAAAACTCCACCATTCTTCAGGGAGTGGGTCTCCAGTTGAACGAAGCCAAAATCTCAAAAATCTCAAAATCTCATTACTTGGCATGCAGACAGCACCGCTACAACATAATATTTTGTAACCTACTTTTTTCTGTTTACCATTAAGATTCACATCAAGACTTCTTGATACCAAATCTGGCCTCTCCCATAACTTCCCCCTATCAGCTAATGGATTTCACCTGGATGCAGAAGGCAGAGACCAACCTAGGTGGGAGCCCAGCCAAGGAGCAACCCAGACCCACAGTCCCCATGGGGTCCAGATCCCATCAAAAAATGACTTTAGGTGGCATTCTGAGTGGTTATTCCTCCCTCTGCCTTGTCTCTTTTTAAAAGAACCATCATTCTCCAAAAGACACTGAACACAGTGATAAAACCATGGTCAACACCATTTGCTGCTATTATAGCCACTCTGACAGGTCACATTTTCCCAGAGTTTCTCATTAGTTTGCCCTAATGGCTGATGTGCTGCAACGTGAAATGGCCCAGGTGGGCTCTCCATGGCACAAAAAACTTCCGGATTATATTAATAACATAAAATAAAAAGAAAGATGCTTTTTAGCAGGCCACTCCATCTCCTTCATTTGCATTAATGTGTCTCTTCTGTTGGTTTTTTTTTTTGTTGGATATAATGCATGTTCAGACATTTCTTTTCCAGCTTCAGGAATAAAAGCCTTCAGGAAGAAAAGGCTACAGAGACTTTCCCTTCTTCAGTGTAAAAGTTAACCAACTGCTGGTGCCAGCAGGGAAAAATCGATGAACCTCACGGAGCAGTTGGTAGCAAACAGGATGCTCAGAGAGAAGAAATGGTTAAAACCAGGCAGGGGGTGTTTGTATCCAGCATGGAATAAAACATACTGAAATGCTTGGCCACCTTGCAGGCACAGTGTGCAACACAGCTGCTTGAAATACAGTCAATTTTAGCAGCACCAGCACAGAAGAAAATTATTATGGGAAAAAAGCCTGAATAAAGTGAAATGTTAAGGGTGAATACCATCTCTGCTGCAGCATGGCAGTACTGTCACATCTCCTGCTACTCAGGGGGCTACTCAGGGATTGCCTTTGGGATTAGGCTTCAACGATGGCCAAAGATGCTGTTCCCACCACACACCACAGCTGCAGCTCAAAACTATGTATGAGGCACTTAAAGATGCAACTCCACGGCGACCTTCACCCCCACAGGTCTCCAGTACCTTCATTTTTTCACTTACAGCAGCCTTACAAGGTGATTCAAAGCCTGGAAAACTAACACCAGGATCTGCGCAAAAGCCTCCATCCATCAGACATGCAAACAAAACCACCAGGGAGCAGTATTCCAAGCAGAACAAAATCCAGAATTGTTTCTTCAAAGCACGAGGCAACAGCACCTTCAAAGGTGCTATGGAGGTGAGTAACACAGTCAATTTTGCAGACATTTGTCATCTTAGGAGCAAAACACATCAAGACTCTAACCCACACACAGAGTAAGAGATGGGTGAGGGGCGCAGCCCAGCAAAACTAAGTAGAGAGTCACTGGTGTTTTTACAATACATGAAAAATTTCGTGGAACCACAGAATTGCCAGGGCTGGGAGTAACCTTTAAAGGTCACAGGCCTTCCACTATCCCAGGTTGCTCCAAGGCCTGTCCAGCCTGGCCTTGGACATTTCCAGGGATGATTTCTGTAGTGGGAGCAAAACCAATCGCACTAAAAACACAGCTTTTCCAGGAGGGAAAAATATCTGATGCAAACAGCAGAGCCAGACCCTGTGAACAATTGTCAGGGGTCACTCCAGCTTTAATCCCAGATCTGACACTAATTCTCCACGTCGTGAAACGAGTCAGTAAGTCTCTCCACCATGGAAATCATATTTAACCTACTTCTTTCAGGATGCTGGGAGGATTAGTGTTCATAAAGCAATCTGAAGATTAAAAATCCTTTAAGTACTGCAGTTTGAATTGAGCCTGACCATAACAAGAACACCCGTAAAGCCCAGACACACAACAGGCTCTAATACACTTCTCTACTGACAGTGCTGCACAGGCTAAAGATGAGCATAAATACTGCATTGTGTTGTTAGTGATATAAAAAAATGCAATAATTTAATTACCACTAGACTGCATCCCTCAAGTGCATTCCTCACTGCATCCCAACAGTGATGAAAAACCGAGATGGTCTAACTTTGCCTTCAAATTAATAAAGAAAAGTTGCACACTCTGAAGGTAAAACTTGGAGCGTTGCAGTGTTGTAACACAGAGAAAAGCCATCTCTGAAATTTCCAAGCCAGGAATTGTTCCCATTTCAGAAGGATAACTGGAATTTGGAGCAATTGTTCCCATTTCAGTAGGATAACTGGAATTTGGAGCAGCATCACTGTCAAGAGTGGCAGCAACTTGTTTTACTTGTTTGCTTTAATCTGGGTTTTTAGAGTACCACGCGTGGTACTGTCAGTCAAAGCAAATAAAAACCCACAACTTTGGGGTAGTTAGACTTTT
>NW_020884918.1:6856502-6858878 GCF_003945725.1 Corapipo altera
CAAAGCAAATAAAAACCCACAACTTTGGGGTAGTTAGACTTTTCCCTCAGAAAAACCCAAGAAGATGTTATTTAGCATCCAGTCGAACAAGAGTGTCTAAGGACATGTCTTCTGTTTGCATTATCAAACATCAGCTGCAAATGCACATTTTATGCTGCAGCTGCTGGAGCCAGCAGCCCCATAAGGACAGATTTTTGAGTGTTACATATTCATTTGAGTCTTTTTTTACACTGTATCTTTCATAAACAGCATGGATTACCCTATACAACCTTTTTTTGTCCTTTCTTTATGCAGATAATTTTTTAAATATAGATAACTTCTTTTTTATAGAGATAACTTTTCATACAGTGGCTTATACTGATGGGGGGAAATCATACTGTTTTCACCAACAACCTACACCCACATGGGCCACATCATAGCTTCAAAATTCATTTTGGCCACAGAACTGCTGTAGCCCTTCCCCATCCTGGTACCATTACAACTGTAAGGATAACATTACACTGGAACGTAGAGAAATCAGAGAAAGAAAACAGCAACATCCCACCTCAGCAAGGCCTAAGCCTGGTGTAACATCACTCATCTGCTGCAGGTGTCCCTGGGGGATGTTAGATCATGCAAGGTCTTACTCAAGAAGGAGCATCAGGGATAATGTATCCCCCAGGGTCCGTCCTGAGCAGATCTGGAGCAGATTTGCTCACACACAACCCCTTGGGTTTTAGCAAAAAGCCAGAGAGAAAATATGGACTTGAATTTCTCAGTTGCTGGGAAAAGGCCTAAAAACACCAGTCTGGCTCTGGATGGGAAAGGATGAGCACGAAGCACGATGCTCAAGGAGCAGGTAAGGTGCAAATTAACCTCATCCTCTGCAGTGGTCACCGTCAGCTCTGCTGTGCAGTGCTACTCCCTCTGTGCAACACTGTTTAACACACATCAGTGTGATGTTTCCAGCGCAGAGATCAAACGCCCCGGTGCAAATTAAGATGTCTTTGCAGAGGTCAGAGCTCATTCACGCGACGCCCCAGCAGACCAGTCCCCCCCTCCTGCGGGAGCCGCGGGAGTCCCGCCGGTCCCGGCTCATTAAGGTATTTTCTCCCCCCCAGTTCTTTGTGCAGCCGGCTGGAAATGCTCCTGCGACGGCAAAGAAAATCCCAAGAGCTCCAAGTTTCTGCAAGATGCTGAGCTGTCTCCAGTCTTCCCACCGATTCCCGGGGGCAGGCGGGATGACCTTCTCCCAGGATTTATGGTTTGCATACCGCGCCGGGGAAGAACACAAGCTCCTCGGCCGCACGGAAACGGGGTCAGCAGCTCTTTTGTGCGCTGTCTCTAGGGAGAGCAAAACACACACCTGGCCGGTTTTCTCAGCTCTCTGGCACCCTGACGCTCTTTTCTGAGCTGGGATCATGCCACAGAGCACCCCTGGCTCCGACCCAACAGTCTGTAAGCCGCTGGCCCCTGTGGAGTACTACAGAGGGAGGAGGTTTGGTACAGCACCGTCCCAAAAATAACCACACAGGGGCAAGAATCATGTGGGATGCTACTCCAGCAGATCAGCTTGGGGGGCACCAGGAGGACAAGTCAGTTTTCTTCCACCCCATGGCAGTCCCAGAAAGACGGTCCTTCTGATGGACTTCATCGCCTCCACCATCATCAGCTACCCACTGATGCTTGGAGAAATCCTACACTGCCATCTGATTAATTAAATCGGGAAAGAGTGGGAAAACTCCAGAGATTTTTTCAGCAACCAGTTGGCTTTTGGGTGTGTGCTCTGGGTTCTCCATCCTGAGGCCTCCAGAACTGAGGATGTGGCGATGGCAAGCAGTGACTGGGAGGTGGGCGAGGCCAATCACAAGTCTTTGAGCTCTGACGTAATTATGATGCTCATAAACACTGTTTTGAATGTTTAATTGTATTTGGTGTTATAGCCTTCTCACCTCAGAGCTCCAACAGTTCTCTTGCATCACAGCAGCAGTTACGCATTTGATGTAGGTTATTATCATTCCTTCCCAGATGGTGATATTTCACACATGCACAATCATTACTCTCACTCAGGCACTGACCTTTCTCTACCTTAAGCTCTCTCATGCCAGTTCTGTCCCATTTATGAGTATTTATGATCTCTCTGTAAGGGATGTTTCATTCATTATTAAGTCTGCTAGCAAGTAGCACAGTTCTCATTCTACATTGTCAAAAAGAAAAAAAAAGAAAAATAGAATAAAAATTAAAATTAAATAAAAAATAAAATAAGATAAAATAAAATAAAATAAAATAAAATAAAATAAAATAAAATAAAATAAAATAAAATAATAAAATAAAATAATGGACTAAATAGTTGGTTACTTATCCTCAGAGCATCTCTCTGTCCTCTCCCATAACTAG
>NW_020884918.1:6858978-6915017 GCF_003945725.1 Corapipo altera
GGAAACCCCTGGAGTCCCTCATTGCTTTAATTTTTTTTTCTGTATATCACCTCTGGAGAAGAAAAGCAATTCTCCTCAGAGCATCTCTCTGTCCTCTCCCATAACTAGGCAAGAAAGACCAGAATGTCACTCCTCCAATCCTTTGGAAACACCTGGAGTCCCTCATAGCTTAATTTTTTTTTCTGTATATCACCTCTGGAGAAGAAAAGCAAACCCTGAGGTGTAAAATCAGCACCAGCATGTTTATGATAACACTCTTCCAAAACCTTCTCCCCTCATCCCTATCCCACTTTTAAACCTAAACAGAAGAGAAACCCCTCAGTTTTATTCACTCCTAAATTCCAGGCTACAGATTGTTTTTTGCTCTGATCCCTTTCTTAGACCAAAGCTTTAGTTTTGAGATGGTACCTGCTACAAGGCTCTGTTAAGCTGCAGCACAGCTCAGCCCCACATCTCCCTGGAAACCCCCAACATAGTCTCATTCATCAGGAGACCTAAACCCTTCCCTGCTTTTAATATAACGCAGGATTCAGCCTTATTTACTGTGCCAGTCTGATTCCTCTTGCATCTCCGTCGGGGGTTAATCTCTCTTTTTAACTCCTATCTGCTCTCTCATTGTACAGCTTTAAATCCTCCTGTAAAGCTTGAAATCTGAAGTGCTATCAAAGGACATCCCCCACCGTGCCCACATCCCTCCCCGAGTCTGTTTGCTTGTGTGCAGGGTGGATGCTGCAATTCCTGCTCTTTTCCAGCTCCAGCATTGCACCCCACAGCAGGAAAGAGAGCAGTTGTCACCACACACACAGCTGCACTGGCACCTGTATCTCTGCAAGGCACAGATACTTTGTCTGTTGCTGCAGGCAAGCAGTGATTCTTACACTTTGACATATGCTTTTGACAGTGCAATGCAAAGCCTGGGTACGCTAAATTGCAATAAAAATGGAAAGCCACTACTAAACACAGTAACCTGTCTGCAGTCCAAGTGTTTGGGCAGTTAGTGCCAGAAACAGCATGTGGGCAGTGGGGCTGAACAGGGGAGACATTCTATTTCCATATAACTTCTAATTTAGGAATCACACAGTAGATGCTGACCCTGATTTGAACTGCAGAGACAGGGGATTAATTATCTGGTACCCAGAGAGCTGCAGTTTAGACCAGATATACAGAAGCTGAACTCACTCATCAAATCACTCCTGAATTATTTTTTTCATTTGTTCTGTAAGAACCATCAACAACACTACACTGTGAGGGGATCCTCACACTGAGAGGGACGAAGATCCAGTCTAACCAACAGGTTACAAGAACACTTGCTTTCCCACTGATGTTGCAAGGGTCAGGTAAGCTCTGCAGAGCCCTTTCACACTCCTGGGAAAACATTAAAACATTCTACATTTTCAGTTTAGCAGAGCTATACGTGAATCAGATCAAGATATGTGTACCTGGCCACATGAAACAGCTCTGCAGACATCATGCATCTGTGAAAGCATCAGCCTGATGGGTGCACAAGTGAATAAAGGCCATGGCACTTCAGCCAGTCCATGCTCTTAGGAGGCTTTCACAACTCCTTTAGTACCCCAGGTCTTTCCCAGGGTAAGACCTGAACACTGAAATTATTTTGTGTTATTATCTGTCACAGGCTGCTGCCACGTCACACCTGTTAGGAGGCCCACAAAAGTGAGGTAATGTTCCTATTACCACAAGATCCAGATGTGCTAATGGGAAAACACACAGAATATACAGCAAGGGGGTTACAATGACTTCAATATTTGATTTATGATTTGAGCAAAGATCACCTTTAATACCAGCTCCCTGCTTTTGAAAGACGTTTGACAACATTTGGAGAGGGCCCATTCTTCTGCTCCATTGCCCACAGCAGTGCAATTCATACCACATACCTCTCTCACCTGGTGCTGTTCAATTCTGCATTTTATTAAGTAAAATGCATGATTTTTATTTAAAAACAAACAAACAAAAACCACACACTCAAAAAACAAACAAACAAACAAACAAAACAAAAACAACCAAAAACAACCACAAACCCCAAAGCATTATGAAACCTTGCTTGGACTAGCAACTTCCAACCAGTGCCCAGAGTGAAGCCAGGTGGGACAAAATGAAGGGACAAGGGGCCAAAGAGAGTAAAGTCACACAAATATATTCACTGCTGAAGCAGACTGCAGTGATTTTCCTAATAGACTCAGCTCAGCATCAGGAGACAACACAGTGACCACACCAACAACTCAAGCTGGCTGAGAAAAGCTGAGAAGAAGAAAAATGGAGCTGCAGACACAAAGGGGAATATCTAACTAAACATCTAACTAAAGCTCCAAAAGGCTGGGAAGGGGAAGCTGGCGTTGCACTGTCACCATCCAAACTTTGGTCACCTTCATGGAGCTGGAAATAACTGATGGTACATTTTCATGGAAAGGGACACAGGTCAGGGTGAGAATAATGGAATCTTTAAGGTTGGAATAGAGCTCCAAGGTCATCAAGTCCAACTTGTGACTGATCCCCACCTTGTCCCCCAGCCCAGAGCACTGACTGCCACATCCAGTCACTCCTCCACTACCTCCCTGAGCAGCCCATTTCAACATTTAACAACCCTTTTCACTAAGAAATTCCTCCTGATGTCCAACCTGAACCTCCCCTGGCACAGCTTGAGGCTGTTTCCTCTCCTCCTGTCCCTTGTTCCCTGGCAGCAGAGCCCGACCCTGCCCTGGCTCCCCCCTCCTGTCAGGGGGTTGCAGAGCCAGAAGGTCCCCCCTGAGCCTCCTTTTCTCCAGGATGAGCCCCTCCAGCTCCCTCAGCTGCTCCTGCTGCTCCAGACTCTTCCCAGCTCCGTTCCCTTCCCTGCACACGCTCCAGCCCCTCAAGGTCTTTCCTGAATTGAGGGGTCCAGAACTGGACAAGGAACTTGAGGTGTGGCCTCACCAGTGCCCAGCACAGAGAAGTGTGGAACAACCCTTGCCCACGTGTGGAAAGCTGCTGGTCAGGCTGACTTCAGATGAAATGCAAGTTTCAAAGGGAATTTTTGCTTCTGCCCAGAGCAGTGACACACAAGGAAACCAGAGCTGCCACCAGGATTTGGGCACACAAGGGATCTTTTGTTCCTCTGCGAGGAAAGCAAGAACCAATCGGCCAAGGCACCAGCGGCTGTGCTGGCTCTCCCTGTGACCATGGCAGAGCTTTCAGTCTGCTTTCAGGATTGCAAACACCCCTGGCAGCCCCCGAAGGTGTAAAAGGCAGCAACACCCACTGCACCTCACCAGGACAGAGATCGTGACCAGGGGAGGAGGTGGCTGCGTTGCCCTGCAGTTAATGTGTGACCCAAAGCACTCACTGCTCTGAACCCACAGCCTCAGCTGTTAAAAATCACCAGATGATCCCTCCCTCCACCCTCCCAACGCTTGACTCCACCACCTCCAGTAGCAGACTTGCTGCAAATTAACTCAGTGCTGTGTATTTTGCTTAAAACAACATTCTTTCAGTGAATTGAGTGCATTTAGTCTCACGCTGGGTATGCGGGGAGTTTCTAAAGAGCTGGTCAGTGCAAAAATTAGAGGCTGTCACATACGAATTTTAATCACTTGCCTTTCTTTTTGTTTAAGCTGGTTTACATGCCGGTGCTACAAAGCAACTCTCTACAAAACATCCTCTTCGGGTAAAAGCTCATATTTAAAGGGGAGTTTTAACACGTGCTGAAATAACTGTAAGTGTTCAGATGCTTTGTGAACTACTTAGACTCAAAAAAGGGATCAGATGCTGCTGTACGCTCTCTGCAGCCCCTTTATCCAGCTCACCCACGTCTTTTTTTCCTTCTTTGGCATTTTCTGATGACAGGACAAAACCAAACACGGGATACAGCAGAGTCCCCAGTCCCATCTCATGGACACTATTGGCTTGAGGCAGGGGAGAAGGCACAGGACCACTTCACTAACACTTGTGCACCACCAGTATCTTAAGCTCTGCCCTGGCACCCTGTCTCTAAATGGCCATGGTATACTAGAAGCTCAGAGAATTAAAAATCTAATTACCTCAATTTTTCTCATTTTACAGAGAGTCTTAGATTTTGTGCCCTTTTCCCTTGCCACCTACTCAATCCCATTCAATCACCTCCACTGTGCCTTTCCAGTGTGTTCTGGCCCACTAATGAAGCTAAAATATTCAGAAGAATCCAGAAGACTGTTCTTCTGCTCTCAATCACATTGCAAGTTTGACCTTCTGGGATGGAGAGTTTGAATTTTATTCCTGGTCTATAGGATGCACCGGATATAATTCAATTGTTTAAAAGCTCAAACAGTGCAAAGGAAGTGAGGTTTTTGCACCAGTTCAGGTTTAACATGCTCACAAACCTCCACCCTGATGGCTGAGCTGCCCAAGCACCCACAGCCCACCTCACGTGTACCCCAATTGCCTAAAGCTGAGCTGCAGGCAGAAGGCATCCCACAGAGTCAGTATTTCAGTTTAAAAAAAGGCAAAAAGAAGTCCTGTTCAATGCACTTCATCCATCACTCGTGAGCCGTGCCATCCACACACCCTTGTTCAAGCAGCTCCACCCCTCTCCCTGGAGCACTGCAGAGGGAAAAGCTCGGATCAAACTGTGGAAAACACAACTTCCCCCCAGAGGCTTTCAGATTTAAAACACAGCATGCTACATTTTAAGGCACATTTCAAATAAACAGGTAGATTCCTGTAATCCACGTCCCAATCTCCTCTCAGCCCCGTTTTAAACACTCTTTTGTACCCAAACCCGCAATTACCATAATAACAGCCCAAAACAGAAAGCACTAGAGGAGTATTGAACAGTGAGCATCTTATTTAAGAGTTTTGAAGGTGGTTATTTTCCTGTCCCCTTGAAAACAGAGCAGTCTTAACCACCCAGAGACAGCAGTTATCAATTATGAGTCACTTGTCAAAAGTAGCTTTATTCTGACAAGAAGGAAAGTAGAGTCAAGCATCTTTGGCTAGAGCTTACTGTTAGCCCACTGCCTGCAAAAATACACAGGAATGTGGGAAAACATTGTCTTCCCTAGCACAAACTTCAGTTTCAGAAAAGCCTTATATTTTAGACACCCGCCCAGGAAATCCATGGGTCCTGTCCACATTGGTCAGCAAAGCTCTGATATCTTCTAAAAAAACCCGTGCAGCTTGCTGTTCAGCCTGAACTCACACAAGGACAAAATTCTAAGCCTTCCTCTTCCTACAGACAGCTTCCCAAATTCCTGAACTCTTCTTAAAGCAGATCTGCCCAAAGCACAAGCACTCGCAGGAGTGAACTGCACTCAGTTTGGACACAATCCCTCTGATCTCCACTCATGGCAGTGCTCCTCCAGATGCATTTCTGGATTGAACTCTGGCACACCATTGATTAGAAATGCATCCTAACTCACCACCAAAGCCCAGAAAACAGGTTGCAACCCTTGGAAAGTGGTTCAGTGCTTACTCTTGCTATTAAAAACCAGGGCTGTACGAAAATCTCAGCTAATCCACAAGCAAACATAAACACACTGTGAGAGTCCTCTAAACTATAATAAAATGATCCCTGGTGCAACAACTTTCAGCTGCCTCCCAAATTCTCTTTTAGATCGTGACTTATCTGCTAAGAACAAAATTCTACATCTGTCTTCAGTAACACAACAAACACAGAAACAAATGAAGTAGAACTCCCACCACATCCATCTGTTGAAGGCGCTGCTTTGAAAGATCCATAAATACCTCCAAATATCTGCCAGTCACCTCCTAATTCAAAATCACAACGTCTCCATAAAAACAACTAACATTAGCTCCTGGGTTTAGCTGGATTATCTCACCAAGTTATCCGAAATGTGGTTTCCTCCAAGCTATTAAACATGACCTTTGCAGAGTGGTTTGAACTTGATCCAGGAAGCTCACCCAAGCAGCAGCAGGAGAAGGATCCCTATCAGGATCACAGCTGCACCAAATCCCTGAGTTCCTGAGGACCACAGGGATCCCCTTGAGCCCAGCAGCCTTGGAAAGCAACGACGGGGGTCCAGCCAGCAAGGAGAATTCCACAACTTCCCTTTCACTGCATAATTCCCGCGTTTAATTGCATCTTTTCCCACTTTAAGCACCCACTCACCTGGCCATCTGCTTGTAGGCTTCCTCAGCCACTGCAAAGATGTGGGGATCCATGTCCCCCATGTTTTGGCCACTGTATGCATAGATGGCATCTTCTTCATAGATTGGCAGCTCCTCATATGGGTTGATGGCCACAAGCACGATACCTTATAACAGATAAATAGGCAGGTATATCACAAACCAAGCAGGGAGTTAATATTTCAGGCTTTTCAGGGTGTGCATTAGTTTTTTTGATCCTTTTTTTTTTTTTTTTTGAAATATGATGCTTGAAGGGAAAAAAAGGATGAGAATTGAATGGGGGAGGACTCCTGATTCTTATCTCAGCATCTCCTTTTAAGGGCTGTGCTTTCATAGCAAGGCAATAAGCTCCCATACAGCTGCACAGGAGGCCTACAACACTAGTGATAAGAGCAAAAATTTATAATAACTTACATTGTGTGAAGCCAGACTTTGCAGAAGGAGTGAGGAAAGCTAAATAGAGCCTGAGCGATCACTTCAGAAAAGCAACCAAAGCTCTGCTAGACCCAAACAAACGTGCTGGGGCTTCCCCTGGCTTAAATCTCAAGTGAAAGCTCATAACAAAGAACGTACCCAAAATCAAACTGATATGCATAAATCATAGGAAAGGAGTGACAGAGCCTGCATTAAAGCTTTAATGTCTGCCTCCTCTCCAGCTCTAGGAACGCCAGAGGAGGCAGTGAGCCTTGGAATTAATGAGAGGCAGAGCCACCTGTGGTGTTCCCTGTGAGCTCGAGGGAGCTGCCCTGCATGTAAGTGCTGACGAAGTTCCACCTCTGAAGCACCTTCAGGTTCTGCAGGTTTAAACTGCTACTGTGAGGGGCTCTGGGGAGCAGGTGGCTGGTGGGAGTGGACCCCAGCCAATTCAGGGCTTGGGCACCCTGAAGTTACAGTGGAGCACGGGAACCCTCAGCTGGCAGCGAACACCAGGAGACGTGACTTCACCCGCCGTGGGAGGCAAAGGTCAGTGACATCACCTGCCTCTGCAGGACATTAACCCAGCTGCTTCACCTCCCTGTGCCCTCCTCCTCTCTGTTTGCTTCCTGGTTCTGTTGGGGGCGTGCCCCACTTTCCCTTAGTCACCAAAAAACACCACGCGAACCAAGCTGAAGGGCTGTTGTTACCCCAGATAAGCGCTTTTCTGCCCTTCTCAACCACTTTATAACCAGAGCATGGGGTACTTTGTACCCACGCAGAGCTCTGTAGCTAAACCTACACTTGCAAAGCCCAAACTCCTTTATCTTCATTAACATGATGCTGTGCTCAGGGTTATCATAAACCTCCACGAGAAGCTGCACAAATGAAACCTCACTGATTTTGGATGGGAGCAGGTTTGCAGCTGACTGAAGGCACAAGTGCAGCTGCTAAAGGCTGCAAGTTATGCCAGCAGTCCCACATTACACATCATTAAACACTGGGAGGAAAGTCACCACTGCTAACAGCCACAGAGGCTACATATTTCAAGAGAACTATTTTAAAAAGTCACCTCCTCCTTGCAAGGATTTCCTCAACAACCCTAAACTGAAACACTTCATCACAGCTGTACACACCAGGCTTCACCCTGCCATGCAAGGGGTCCCATGGATTTCGCTGAAATCCTCCAACTCATGACAGGACAAGGGGGAACAGCTTCAAACTGACACAGAGCAGGGTTAAATGGGATATTGGGAAGGAGTTGCTGTCTGTGAGGGTGGTGAGGCCCTGGCACAGGCTTCCCAGAGAAGCTGTGGCTGCCCCTGGATCCCTGGAAGTGTCCAAGGCCAGGTTGGACAGGGCTTGGAGCAACCTGGGCTAATGGAAGGTGTCCCTGCCCATGGCAGGAGGTTGGAACAAGATGAGCTTTGAGGTCCCTTCCAACCCAAAGCATCCTGGGATTTTTATGAACTGCCTTCTTTCTTTTTTTGGATTTTTTTAAGTTGCAATTTGTTGCTATTTATTCACAGGTAACTGCAGTCCTGAATAGATTTGGCAAGCCACCCGCCCCAAAAAGGACAAACCCAAGTTCACACCTGCCCTCCTTCCATTTTGAATTCAAGGCTTATATGACTCCCAAAGTCATTAAGAAAAGGAAGGAAATAAGAGCACAAGAAGGTTTTTTGATGTCTTTCAGGAGGAAAACCCACTATGAATATTTCTCAGTTGGATCACTCTTTCTGGCATGCTGCTGTTCTTTGGTGATTTGCTATATCCTACTTTTTCCCGGGGGGGGGTTGCCAAGCACACAAAAAGTTGGCCTCAAACTCATCCGGCAAGATGTTCCCACCAAGAGTTAGAGGAAACACCAGCTGCTGTGGAACTGGATCAACTGGACCATGAGCTCAGGAAGTTCACAGTGCACCAACCCTCAAAAACCACCTGTGGTTTTACAAACTAAAGCCTGCTGGCACACACTTGTGTCTCCCACCCGCCCCAAAATCACAGTCCCCAGACCTTCCTTGTGCTGCAGCCTCTGGTTTGTGGTCTCAAGGGGTTTCTCTGTGGACCCACAGCTTTCCAGGAGCTGAATGTGTGGCCTGGACACTCACCGCAGTATGTGTAGACAAAGTTGCTCTCCAGGAACCTGACTTTGAGGTTATGCAGGACTGCAGGCTCATGCAGGTAGCTGAGGGCTGTCAGGTCATTCTCCCTGACCAGGATATCTGGATTGCATAGGAGAGGCAGCTCATTTCCTTGGAGGTCAAGACGATATTCGTAGAGCTGAAAAGAAACACACGAGGAACATGAGAACACAACAAACAACAGCTCCTTTAATATCTAATAACTTAACCAAGCATAACTCCATCCTGATAGTATAAAATAGTTACACACCCTGCTCTAAATGAAATTAAAAGCCCCTTTATGCTAAATGCTATAGGGACTTGGATGATGCACTACCAGGTGACAGGTCATCCTTCTGGTAAATGGCTTTGAGGTGGCCAACCAAGGTCCTGGAGTACCATGATGGTCCACAAGCACCAACCTGAGCATATCTGAGTTGTTTTCAGGCCAACCTTGGGGCAAACAGCCTTTAGCCAGCTCTGAGCAGTAACAGGCACCACACAGACAAGCACAGCTTCATCTGATCTAAGCACCTTCATGCTCTTTGAAAACCAGCCTCATTTCAAACTAGACCACGTTCTTACCATCAGAACGATTTCTCAACTCATTTTTAATTCAAGTTACTTTCATACCCAAAACCTGACACCTCTTCAGGCAGAGAGGACATGGAGAATCATGGAGTCCCTGCTGCTTCGGTGTCTGAGGAGCCAGTTTACACTGCTGAAGTTACCATATGGGCAGCCTTATGCTATTTTTGACTCATCCCCAAGTGAGCAGCAGAGCCACCAACTAAAGAAAAACTGTAATTTTTTTTTTTTTTTTTTTTTTTTTTTTTTTTTCGGCGGAGGAAAAAATGTTTCCTGTGATGTTGCTTCCCACAGGGTGCCTCACGAAGGGGTCCTGATGCTCAGGTCCCAGCAGAAGGGAAGAACCCCATTTTGCAAGCAAAAGAGCACTGGAACACTGCCCATGGAAACAGCACAAGGAAAGCTGGCCCAAGTGCACGAGGATGGGGTCTCTCAGCGCATCTGACAACCTCAGGCTGGTTTTATTCTCCAATTCCATGTTGTCAATGCCAATTTTCAAGAGTTTGCACTCAGTCTCACATCTTAATGGCAAACACACCAGGGATGCCTTGTGATATTTAAAAGTCAGCTCTTCATTCAGAGGGAGTACTCTTGCATACAGAGTAGAGCCAGAAAACACAAAACCCATGAAAATTCACTTAAAGCACAAGGACAAAAGAGAAGCATTAAACTGTTGGGTAATGCATGTTGGCTGTCAGGAACAAAAGGCTTTCAACAGCTTTGAATCCCCTGAAGATATGTATGCTGGGTATCTCCAAACTGATGGACAGGAGTGCTCTCTCCCTTTCCTAAAGCTTTTCAGTCCAACATGACTCAGATCCACGCAGGACTTCATACAGAAGAGAATCAAACAAGGTGCTCCCAGAGACTTTGGGTCTCTTACACAACCCCTAAATGAGATGTTTCATGTCTCACCATGACAGTGACATGCTTATTAAGCTACTACCTACAACACCTAGTAGTCCTTTTGTCTCTTTGTACTTTAATGTTGCTGATACTCAGCTCTTGAGTAGACCTTGCAGGATTTCTTAGCCCCTTTGGTTTCCAGGGAAATATCCAGATTAAAGGTAGGGAAAAAAACCCCTCCCAAGCACTAAAACTGCTGGAGATCTCAACCAGAAAGGAAGGATGGAGGTTGTAGTACTCAGAAATATGAGCAGATATACTTTGGCAGCCTGAGCACAAGGAGTGGTAGGAAGGAGCTGCTGTGAATGAGATGGGCACCCACCTGCACCCAGGCACCCATCTGTGCCCAGCTCTGGGGTTCCCAACATCAGAAGGTCCTGGAGCTGCTGGAATGATAACAGAGGAGGCCACAGAGATGCTCTGAGGGCTGGAGCCCTTGTGCTGTGGAGCCAGGCTGGGAGAGCTGGGGGTGTTCAGCTGGAGAAGAGAAGGCTCCAGGGAGAGCTGAGAGCCCCTTCCAGGGCCTAAAGGGGCTCCAGGAGAGATCGAGATGGACTTGGGACAGGGGATGGAGGGACAGGACAACGGGGAATGGCCTTAAGATGAAGGATGGTAGGTTTAGATTAGATATTAGGAAGAAATTCTTCCCTGTGAGGGTGAGGAGGCTCTGACACAGGTTCCCCAGAGAAGCTGTGGCTGCCCCTGGATCCCTGGAAGTGTCCAAGGCCAGGTTGGATGGGGCTTGGAGCAACCTGGGATAGTGGAAAGTGTCCCTGCCCATGACAGTGGAACTGGCTGAACTTTAAGGTCTCTTGCAACTTGGTGCCTGGTGCTTCCAAGGAATAGTGGGGTGGCATCTGTGCATCTCCTCATCCAGATTTATCACCATGGAGGGTAAAAAAAGCACCTCCAAGAGTAGGATCATCCATCCTTTACCCTTCTCAGAAAGCTGCCCTATGCTGGAAGAGCAAACTGTGGAGGACAACAAAAGCAGACACAGCTGAGCCAGGAAAAAGCCACAGCACCAAGTCCTGGGTGCAGATTCCAGCATCACTGACTTTCTTTGCAGACCTGGCACATTCACACGCTGGCAACAGCCTGTGCTTGTCCTGCTGTGAAAGAAAAGCTGTTTTGATGAACAGCCTCATCAACCACATCTCATTCCTGTTCTCCATCTGCCCATTAAGCAACACGGTCAAGATATTCCCCAAAGTGTCGAAATGGTTGCCTGGCAGTGGATGTGGATTACTTGCCCTCCTTGGAGCATGTTCAATTTGAAGTGCTCTTTTACGCAACAGAGCAGATCATCTTCTAGACTACTTAGTAAACCCTACCTGCTCTGTGAAGAAAGCTGGTTTAGGTGAAATTCTTCATGAAAAATGTATTTATTCTTCCTGCTACACCAGGCACCTTGTGGTGGGTACATTGCACTGCTGCCCCCTTTCCATAAACCACCCAAATCTGCAGCTGATGCAAATGCCATGGTTAACTTCATCTGCAATTCCTTGCTGTCACCCAAAGTCCCACTCTATGAGCTTTTTGTGCGGAACAGAAAGCAGCTGCTTTTCCCCAGCCTCCATCCTGCTTTGGGAATGATTTATTGCTGGCTGCGTGCGCGTTCGGAAGCAGCGCTTGCTAGAAAACATCTACATTTAAATGAGTTTTGTGGGTTTTGCCTTTTAAAACCCATTTGTTTAAAAGTAAAATGGAGGAAAAAGAGAGTTTTACATAAGATTATACTTAAAGAGAAAAACAAAGGCGTGGAGAAAGCTGTTGCACAGCAGTCAGTTCTGTGTTCTGTGTGATTTTTCCATCGGCACCCAAGGTTGAGTAGATGCCACCAGCCACTGTGTCTTCACAGTTTGTTCAGCAGCAAAGAGCCTAAAATGGTATTTCTAACATACTGCTACTACTAAAAAAAAGAATACATTCTGATATCACAGACTATTACAAGTTTGCCAGGGGATGAAAAGAGATGATGGAGGTCAAGGGCTTTTCTCACAACCTACTTTAACACAAGTGTCTAGGGAGGGAGCAGGCAGGGAAGAGCTGGAAGTGTTAAGGCAATAAAACACATTTTAAACTGCTTCACAGAAAGTATGAGATGGATCGGGCTTCTTCACACATTAATTTGAAGCTTTAAATTACTAAAAAGAATAACGATGTTCAAAAGCTTACAGTTTCATCTTCAAGTTTCAGCTGGAGGCTTTTATCTCCCTCTTTGTAATCCTTGACAATTTCTGCCGATCTCCAAACTTCATCAGGGTCAGGAATCCAAACTCTAGTGTACTGTAGAGGGGGGGATAAGAAAGGAAAAGTTTAAATATGAGGAAACTTCAGGAAATCAAATGAGAAATAAATTAATTCTCTATTAATACAATCCCACACTCATTGTAAAGTCAGTGCAGCTAAACCAATGATTTCAGTAAAAAAAACCCAATAAATTCCAGTTTTAGTTCTTAGAAGTCTGGTTTTCAGTCAAGCTTCTCCTGGATGAGGTGTATGCTGGCTTGTTACTAATCTGACAAAGCAAGGTAGAGCCTCGAGGCAAACATGGAATTTAATTTCCCTGGGAAAAAAACTTTTATGAAATAACACAATTCAGCCCCAGCAGACCATACACCAGGGTGTATTTATTTTGCACAGAGCAGGACAGTTTGGTTCCCACAGAGCAAGCCCCAACCCAAACCCACTGCCTTGGAGCAGGCAAAAGACGACACCAATGCCAGCTCCTTCGGTTGGAGGCAAACCTGCAAACAGGCTTCAGGGCTCCAGGAAAATGCAACATTTAACCTCTTTTGCCACCAAAATCCCCAAGGCAGACCTGCACAGCCCAGCCAAAGTGTGCATGAAGGGATAAAACCCAAGTGTGAGCAGCACACTCTGGGCCACCACACCTTCTGCTAACGAGATTTAATTGCTTCTGTGATGCAGAGATTCTGCCCAGGCTGCATAAAAACATCCCCTCGTGCTCAGCAAGTAGCCACTGCTGTGCTGAGACCTCCAGGACTTCTTCTGGGAGCTGGGACAAAGTCCTGCAGGCCAGAAACACGTTCACCCCCACCCATGGGTTTCCCCTTACCCTCTACATCCACCTTTCTTTTGCCAGAGCAGTTTTCCTGCATGCAGTGCTGCCAGGGCAAGGTCCTGAGAACAAGGAACCCCAATTTACTTCGTCTTTGCATCACAAATCATGCTTTGGTTGCTGGCCATGGACCCACAAAACCAGCCCGATGCTGGACTCAGACAGCCCAACACAGGAGTCAATGGGAACACCTCAATTGTCACTAATTTATTGGCATTTGGGGGGCATGTCTCCTGCCTGTTGATTGAAATAAGAACCATATAACCTTATTCTTACTCCAAACACAAGGGGTTGGGGGAGATTCCAGAAAATCCAAAGCACCAGAGCATCAAAGGTAAGTTTTGACCTTTGTCTTAAAACCAAACCCAAGCACATGACGGCCAAGTAACATTTTGTAGCAGCCCGCGAGCTAAAACAGCAGTGGCCACCATCTGACAGTCTGCTCTGCAGCTGAAAAGCAATGAATTTTTTTATATGTATCACTTGTAATTATTTTTAGAGCTGCTCAATAGCTACAGCAGCAGGAACCTTTAGATGTTATTGGAGCTACACAATTGTATTGCCAGAACAGCAGTTTTATCATGAAACGAATAAATAAATAAATAAATAAATTTTTTTCCCCCCCTCCTCATCACACCAGCTCTAGATCCCACGACCCTTCAGTGCTCTCCCCACCACGAGAAAGGGAGGCTGCAATGAGGAAGGAGCTGGTTCAGGACCCCTAGCCCAATCTCCATTGTCCCCTCCAGCAAACAAAAAGAGCTGACACATCCCTGGCAGCATGGCCAGGAACCCCATCTTTGGCTGGCCCTTGAAAGAAGAAGTAGGTGCAGCTGGCGAGATGACAATGCATCACTCATCCTTCCTCACCTGCTTCTCCAGACTCTGAGACTACAGAAAGTGCTTTACAGACCATTCCTGCAGCTCTCATCCCTCTGCAAAGCACTTTGCCTGCTCTTTCATCCCCACCACTGTGGATTCATCCAGTGCCAGCTCTCTCCTGGCAGAAGAGAGATTCAGACATGCTCTAGAAATGCCCAGAATAGCCAAGGATCAGGATGTACCCAGCTCAAGGCAGCTTCAAAGACAAGATGTTGCTGGTCTTGGCAAACCTTGCAAATTCTCCACCTGCACACAGGGCTGGGCTGATCCATGGACCTGCCTGGACAGGCAGGTGCAGACAGAGACACGCTGACCCCAAAGCAACCCAAAAACCACAGTGGTGCTTGTGAACGTTTTGGTAAATGAAATTTGGGTGCACCTTCAGCAGCAGTAAGAGGTCACAGTGGTCATCCTCAGCAGTTCATCACCAGCCACGGCCAGGAGCCACCCAAGACCCAGGTGTGGCAGGAGGCTCTGAACTGCTGGTAGAGGGTGGCAGCTCTCAGCATCCACTGCCCAAAACCCGGTGGTGGGAGACTTCATACCCCATCAGCCACCCTGACCAAAAAACCACAGAATTTTAAAACTGATTTTCCAGGACTTTGTGTATGCACACATGTGCAAGGGCTCACACAGTACAGGGGGCAACAGGACAGAGATGTTTGCAAGGTCTCAGGAGCCCTGGGGGCCACTCGGTCCCCAGCTGTGAGATTCCAAATGTGATCAAGGTCCCCATGCTCTGAGTGCTTCCCATCCTGCTAAACAGCCAGGGGCTGCTGGAACAGGCTGCTATGAATGCATTTCCCCAAGCATCTATAATGCTGTCCTCTCGCGCGTGCACACACACGCGTCTGAGAAGGGGAAGACTCTTATTACGTTTGTTTTGTTGTGCTTTTCCACCGTCCTCCCCTCCTTGCTGTGCTCCAGCAGAGACACAAGTGCTGAGCCCTCCAGGCGGGGCAGGCTGCTGTACAAACCCCCACCCAAGCCTTCCTTTTGACCCATAAATCCCAAATATGTCCAGCACAGCGCTGGAATAAAAGCACTTTGTCATTGTTACATCTTTACAAGGAGAGCTTTAATTAAAACCTGACGAGGCTTGGAGGCAGCCCGTGGTGGGGGCACGAGGAGCACCACACTCATCCCTCCTGCATTCCCTGCCTCCAACCTGCTCCCTCCAAAGTGGCTTCACACACCCTATATTTGCCAGTTAAATCCATAGAGATAGAGCCACCAGATCACCAAAAACAGCAACCCTGGTAGCTATCCACCCAGGCAGGAGGAGAGCATCCCTGTGAACCCCTACTTCCATAGTCACTCTTGGTCTTCTGGAGGAGCTTGTTATAAAGGAAAAAGGCAGGTGGATCCATCTCAAAGCACTGGGAACAAAGGATTAATTGACTTTAGGCTCAGCAGACACAACCCTGGGCAAACCACTTAATGTCTTAACACTCCGGTATCTCCATCCATTTTCTCTTTTTTTTTTTTCTTTAAAGAAAAACATTTTCTTCAGTCCTCGAGGATGCCTTTAAATGATGTGTTAAAATTAACTGGAAATAGCTCTGCATGCTCAGCCTCTCAAGAAAAAAACAAACAAACAAACAAAAAATTCTGGTTCGCTTTGGGTCTTTTTAAACCAGATCCCCAATAAAACTGAAGCCATTCAATGCTCTTGAAGCCTCATGCCTTATTCTACTCAGCTTAAGCAGAAGCTTAATAAATTCAATCCCCACCTCTTGATTTGATTTAGATTTTAGCAGGCTGCCGCTGCAGATGCAGATTAAAACCAACATTAAATTAGAAGAGGCAGGTCTTGTTTTACTGTTTTGAAGCCCTTGGTGCTGGCCAAAGGCACTCCCAGCAAGCTCCAGGCAATGTGCTTGGAGGATGCTCCATGGAGGGATGTTGGTCTGTGTAGAAGGAGTTACAACTGTGGGGACAGAATATAATTTTCATTACATTAAGAAAATTGTATAATCTTTCATTATGCAATAAGTATTAAAAATTAGCTATCTCGGTTTAGTCTGGGCTGTTTGGTGGTTGCAAGTCTTTGTGGCAAGCTTGAAGTCAGCAAAATCCACATTTATTATGATTGGGTTTTAATCCCCTGAGTTATTTCAGGAATGGCAATGCTCACAGCTGACCCTGGGAAGTTTTCATTGCTCCTGAGTCAAAGGCATTTTGCCGGGGACATCCTTCCAACAAGCTGCAGATAGAGGGAGGGCACAGCAGAAAACCCACAATAGTGGCAATACAACAGCACCAACCACCTCACAATTAGGAATTCAGTAACAGAGATTAAGATTCAGTGTCTCCTTACAAAGACTTCCACACTGGGTTAAGCAAATCTTATGAAAGGACTCTAGTAGAAACCACAGGCAGTGATTTGTCAGAAACCCAAATGTGAACATAAAAATGTCAACTAGAACGAGGTGGAAATTGGAACAAACCTCTGTATATTTTTCTCTGTAAAGCAAGCACTCTTCCACCTTTACCCCTTTGTAGCGGTCTTATTTCCAACCTCATTCTGTATTGTTCAGTGGCACAAGTGTTGCTGGATGCTTTTGAAGAGGGGGGGAAAAAAAATGCATACAAAAGAAAAACCAGCACGAGCTTCAGCCCTGACTTCCCAAGAATACGCATGCAGCACGTGAATGGTTAAGCAGCTTACAGTGAAACAGTCCAGTAACTAGCCCCCCAGCTCTCACAGGCTATCTGTTACTAAAATCAAAGTTTCCCCAAACTGTGCTCTTCTCAAGGAAGAGGAAAGCACAAGCTGTACTTTAAATTAAAACGTTGTCATACCACACAATCTGGATGTAATTTTTCTTTCCCTTACTTTTTCTTTAAACTAGTATTAAAGATCCCTCCACAGAGATCATTTAAAGAGGATCTTGCAGATAAAAAAAACCCAACCCAGAGGACTTTACTTGCTTACGGCATCCCCTTCCAGCTCTGCACCAGATCAAACAAACTTCTCTGCATCAATTTGCACTGGGGGTGCAGTCCTGGGCTGAATTGGAGTCACCAGTACACGTGTTTTTGCCCATCCACTGGCATTATGCCCAAGGCAGCAGGATCCCACATCCCCCACAAGTTACAGGTGGTTGCTTACGGAGTTATGTAGCTGTGGTAAATGCGTTTGTGCAGACTGCTGCGCCTGTCAATGCTGGCAAGAGCTGCTTGAAGGGTGCTGGCAGGAGGGGGCCATAGAAAGGCACCAGCTCCAAGGCTCTCCCGGGTGCCCTGCAGCCTTAAAATTCCCTTCTACCCCACTTGGCAGTGACTCAGGAGAAAAATCTGCTTTGCCTGTGGCGCAGCGAGGCACAGGTGAGGTGCTTTGGCAGCAGGGCAAAAACCTCTCCATTAAGGGACTTGTGGATCATTACCTTTTTTATTATTATTTACAATATTGAATATAGAGGCAGATGGCAAGCTATAATCCTCCCTTTCCCATCCTCTGATTGAGATTTTTCACCCCAGGAATGATTTCTCCCCCGCCTGGCAGACAAGCAAAGCCCATATTTAGGTCAGAGCTCCCTAAGCTGTGACATGACTCCAGGACCTCCTGACCTCTGTATCTCACCCTGGTCTGGCTTCTCCACTTGCTGCTGGGTACCACCAGCTGGCAAACCCTCACAAGGGGCAGGAGGGGATGGCAGAGGCTTTTACTGTTTGGTACAGAGCAGGTAAGAATGTCCCTGTGTTGCACATCTCTCCACTGCCCAGTGCCAGTACTCGATGCTGGGAAGACACACACCAGCCCAGCAGCCCTGACGACCCCAGAGGGCATCTACTCACAACAAGGACCTCTGCTAGGAAAAGATCAACTTCTTCCTCACTCTAAAAACCCGAAAACACTGAAAGGAGAGGTTACGACTGGCAAATCAATGTTTTGACTCACAGCAGGGGATGTACACTACAATAACACCATGCTCAAGGGGTAGGGCAAAAAAATAATAGGGTTTTACTTCTTAAAAAGCACCAAAAAAACCATCGTTTTTAGCTACAGAATGCAAGTGCTAACCTGCTGAAAGTGTTCAGTGCAAAGGGAAAGAGAGTGGCACATTGCAGTAGAGTCTCTAATTCTCCAACATGAGAATGAGCAATCTTTGTGTTTCCCAGGCTGATAAAAACACACAATCTCAAGCAGCTGAGCCAAGGGAGGTGAGCATAACCTACACCATCCCTCACATTCTCCACCATCCTCATGCTATCAGCCTGGATAGACGGTCCCAGGAGAAGCACACAAAGGCACACTCAGACCTCGCCCTGTTTAGGGCAGGGCTCCCAAATCCTGGGGAGCATCTCCCCGTCCCAGACGGCTACAGGGGTGCCTGGCTTTGAGCTAACAAAGTATGTGCTTTGCTGATGCCTCCTGGGTACAGGGATATTATCCTCTCCCCCTGAAGAGATGTCACACTGATGGATGGCTCCAAGTCTCCCACCAGCACTCAGTTCACTCTATTTCTCCTTGTGGAATTTTACTCCCCTGCCCAAATTAACTCAGATGATGATTTGCATAAAGTGTCACAGCAGCTGAGCAGTACTTGGACAAGCAGCATCTGCAGCATTTATCCACTGGCTCATTAGCAGCATTTCTAATGAAGGGGCACTAAAGGGCTTCAGTTCATCACTGCACAAACTTCATGTCACCAAAGGCAGACAGAAAACTGGCACGGAGCAGAGTGGGGCTGCAGGCAAGCCCTGACACCAGGATAGGAATACTGGGGGTACACCTGAAGCCTTTACTTAATTAAGCATGATTTTCAGGATGATTTCCAAGACTAATCAATAGTCTTACATGTAACTAACAGCCAGCTCATGTATTCCCATCCTCTCCCCTGCCACTTCTTCCATGCCATCTCTGCACTGCTCGTTGCTGAAGGTTTAATTAAGAGTGACAAGTTCAGCATCAAGGTCTTGAGTGCACACACAGCCCTGATCTCTCACTGCAAAATTCCTCTTGCAGTAAGTCATTAGATGTTGCAAAACTAGGTAAAGACCCAGGTGCTTTGAGACAGTGCAAATAAACAGTTTGGTCTTAATTTGGAGTATAAAAAGCAGTCCCTCCTGGGCTGCGGAGCGACTCACTCGTGGGCTGCAAGACCAAGATTTGCTCTGGGCAGTGCAACAACTCCTACATTTTCACTTTGCCCCTCTACCCTTTCAAAAAAAACAAGACCAAACCCCTCTGCCAGGGTCAGCAAGCCTTCACCCGCAGGGGCTGTGCACTGTCACCTGCGCTGCCACCGTCCCACAGCAGCCCACGATGTTCCAGAAGGAGAGCTGTACCCGGATAATTGGAGTTGACAGCACTTGGGGTCTCTCTGTGGTCCTTTCCAGCCTTGGATGAGGTTGAGCACAGGAGCCCTTGGCCTTTGGTGGCTCTGAAGCAGCACTGGGGAAGGCTGAGGGCTGGCAGCGAGGACACAGCCAGGAGCCTGATGAAATCACAGGGTACAAGGCAGGGCTGCTCCTCTGGGTATTTAAGCCTGGATTTAAAGCATGTACTCCACGGGAGAATTTAGCAAACCCTGGAAAGGGCCCTGCAAAACTTAACATTCACCAGTGTTAGAGCAGCACTATGAGATGCCAGCCACCAGTCTGCTGGTGGGAATCCTCTCCCCAGTCCCTGGGGTTCCTCAAGCAGGAGATCACCACCCCACAGACAGCACTGAGTCACTCTATCGGGCCTGGCTCAGCCCTGCAAAGCACTCACCATTTGCTCTACCAGATGCTTACCATCACCATCCATCCACTGTCACACTGACAGAAAGAGGGATGCTCTGCAACCTCCCCTAAATCACTGCAGAGCCCCTGGAGGAGCACAAATGGCCTGGTGACAAAGCTGACCCAGGTAATGATACACTTGACTTGCAGATCCTCCTGCAAGAACTGTGGGCATCAGGGCAGCAGCAATTTGGAGCAGGGGGCTCAACACCCTTTTCCCAAGCATCTCCCCTGGTTCCAGAACCCATAGGATGCTCATGGCCACATTCTAGCACCACCCAGCTGACCCAGCTCCTCCAGCACTCCTTACCTCCTCTTACAAGCCATTGATTAAAAAAATCAGCATATTGCACAGGATCATGAAAAAATCCTCGACCCAGGATGAGCCCCATGGTCCTAACTCAGCCATGCAGCCAATTTTTTTCATTCCAGTAATGGTTACTGGAGTTTTACAGACTTTTTTTCCTTTTTAATTAAAAACCCCACGCAGGGGCCAAGTGTCTCTGTAGCATGACTTGCACCAAACAGCCTGTCATATTGCAAAAGTGAAATCCTTTCAGGCTACTTTCTGCAAATCCCTGTTGATTGGTATTAATTACACTTCTCTCATGTAATTCTCAATTAATCAAAACTTTAACCTTGTCTTTGTCTTCCTGTTTTCCATCCAAACTCCAAGTTATCTCCTTGATGAACATAAGATGGATCCAAAACATGCTCTATATACACCATGTACACCTGATTGTTGATAAATAGTTAAAAAATGGCCTTTGGGTTTAATTAAGTAGTCAAAAATGGCCTTTCACCCTGGGTTTTCACAGTCCTCTATCTATAACGCAGCCTTGTGATGCTTTAGGGAAATTAATCATCATGTTCATTCCCCAGTGCAGTGACCACCCCCTGTCACATGATTTTATATGAAAATGGTCCTGGGAGGAGCCTGGCTTGGTGGTGCAGGGATGCAGCCAGGGGACACCAGAGCTTTCAGCTAAAAATACTAAAAACAGCATCTGATTTTTGGCTGTAATTGTGGTGACACCAGTGACATTCACAGGGTGACAGGCACCTCCCAAAATTCAGGGTGCACAGCACATCAAACTCTCAGCCATCCTCCCCACTGGGCACCACTGTGCCAAGACAGCACCACCAAAATTCACCTTTAATTGCAGTGCAAGCTCTCCACCAGACTGGATTTTTAACCTTATTAGAAAGTAGTAATTGGATTAATCAACCTGTGTAGTTACCCCTCACATCTCCAGAACTCGTGCGTTAAAAACCCTCTTGGGACATCACTCATGCATACATAATTCAAAGGGGGGTTGAATTGAAGTTCTAGGACATTTTTCCAGCATTTTCCAACCAGAGGGGTGTGCTGGAAACACCCCCGGGCCACCTCTGCATCCTTTTCATTGCTGAGCAACTGAGGGAAAACAAATTGATTACCGAGGATTTAAACAGGCAACATTTTACCAGTTATAATTAAAAAATTCCAGCAATAAGGTCTGTTAGCAAGGAGACATTAAGACACCTGGAGAACGGCACCAGTGAGCTAGACACAAAGCTGGAATAAATATGTTTAATTAAAATAACTGAAGCAGTGAACAAACACTCATACACCCCCAGTTGCTTAAGAATGGGAGAGCAGAGAAAAGGTCTCCTGGAGGGAAAAACTGCTCCTGCACTTTCATACAGTGATAGAATGGTTTGGTTTGGAACCACCCTCACTGTCAAGAATTTCTTCCTCAATCTCTTTTATCTCATTGCAGTAATTTCTGGGTATTTGGGAATGTGATTTGTACCTGGCTCTGCTTCTCCCAGGACATCCATGTGCCAGGAACTCAGATGCACACTTGGATGGTGAGTTACTTTATAATAATTTACAGATTTTGTCTCTTCTCCCCAGTGAGACACTGAAAATAAGTATGGTCTTGCAATCACTAAACTGAAATTGGCTTAAAACATATCACTGAGGAAACTCAAATGAAAGGAGGTTTTAATATATAAATATTTTTAATTTGTAAAATGGAAAGTACAGGACGGCTGGACAGTCACCTACATTTTCTTTATTTCCTTATAATTTTAGATGTCCAGCTAAAATACTGAGATTTTGGCTCTCCAGATCTACCAGCATTGATATCCTGCAGCCTCTTGTTTACACCACCCTGGAAAACCATCCCCTAAATCCCACATCCAATCTCCTCTAACAGATGTAGGAGAGGGAAAAGCTTAAATAAGGAGGGATGCAGGACAAACCATCTTCATCATCCCGTGAATCCTGAGTCTCAGGAGGTGATGCTGTTAGCAAAACAGCATTTGTGTTCTGCAGGAAGGGCTCAGGGAAGGAGATCAACGTGCAGAAGGCTGTCCAAGTGGCAAAAGGGTTGCAAGAAGGGCACAGGCACCCACAAAGTAAAATTAAAATAAAATTAAAAAATAAAAAAAATAAAAATAAAAAATAAAAATAAAAATAAAAATAAAAATAAACACAGACACACAAAAAAATCAAACAAAAAACACGCAAAAAAACCCACAAAACAAAACAAAAAACCAAAACCAAAATCACAACCAAAAAACACTACCACACCACTAAATGCATCTTTTCTAGCCTTCACCTTCAGGATTGAATTCCTCCCCTGACTTGGCAACATCCCCTGTGCATTAGGCAAATCTAAGGTTATCTCTTCCCCTCGGAAGGGCGGGTGCCCCAGCTGCACATGAACACACAGATCAAACAACAAGCTCTCATGAAATACTGAAGTCTCCATAGAACAAAACAGCCCAATCAGTAGGGGAAAATAAAAATAGATTTAAAAAAAAAAAAAAAAAGGGAAAAAAAAAAGCTCAGCCACTGGGTGCTGCGCTTCTGCCTTCCCCATCCCCACAACAAAGCCCCTCTCTTGCGTGTCTCTTGCACAAGACAACGTTCATATCCCAACAGGAGATGTATTTACCCACGTAAACATCCCTCCAGGAAATGCAGTTCCCATCCAAGGGATGCATTTCCCTTTGGGAAGGACAGGCATCTATGGTCACACTGCATCTGATGCCACTTGCCTTGAAGCCCCACCAGCACGGGCTGAGGACTAAACCTGTTTCAAGGTTTAGTTACACCTACTCTTACCACACGAAGTGTCTGTGTGGGAATTATTATTAATTATAAAATAAAAGGCAGCAAAACACATGAAAATACACCCTGAAGTTAAAGCAGTTTAAGAGTACGTGAAGACAACTCAGGAGAGAGATTGTAGAGCATCTCACTCAAGTTAGAGCCCAACACTAACTCAAATCCATCTCCACCAAACATTGCAGTGTGACTTTTCTCTGTCCTCTAGGGAATGCTTTGTTAGGCAGATGAATAAAACAAGGGGAAGGAAAATAAATTGAAGAAACACTACATTATCTCACTTTAGTCTGTTATAAAAGCAAAGCTTTTGCAAACTGTGCTGCTGCCAGTTCCCAGCTCAGAATGTCCGAAACAAAAAGTTTCTTTCTGCCCTTTCTAACAAAATGGTCAGTCCCAACAGCTGAGTTCCTTCAAAATCCATGGGCCAGTTGTTGGATGGGGCCACCTGAACTTGTGTGGATGCTTTCAGCCACTGCCATGGGCAAACCAGCACACATGATAACCCACAGCATTACTCACATTATAGGTTTGTCCCACAGAACCTCCGAATCATAGAATCCCAGAATCCTTTAGGTTGGAAGAGCCCTCTAAGATCATTGAGTCCAAGTGTTCCCACAGCATCTCCAAGCCCACCAACAACCCATGTCCTCAAGTGCCCCACTCACACGGCCTTTCAATCCCTCAAGGGATGGGGACTCCACCACTGCCAGGGCTTAAGAACCCTTTTCCATGAAGGAATTTCCCCTAAAATCCAAATGCATCAGAAGAGGCATCAGGGGTCACGCATATCCATGGATGTAGCAGGGATTTAGGATTGTCTCTGAAGGGGACGGATCTACAAAAAGCAGAGAGCTGCTGAAGCAGCATGCCCCCTTCACAGCTGCTCTTTATTTCAGATGCCTCTGAGCAGCAGCAGGTCTTTTCCCCTGTCCCACACTATGGTGAAACTGGATGCTGCTGCAAACTTTCAAACGGGTATTTTTAGGTGCCTTCATAAGGAAAAAAAAAAAAATCCCTGTTTGGATCAGTGCATCTGGCCATCATTTATGGCCCTCCAAACTGGGAACAACATACCAATGTGTCAGTCCTGGGAAATGCCAAATTGAAGGTTGTGTTGGGGCTGCCCACACACTGTGGTATTTTATCCTTCAACTTGCACATTTGAAGGCTCTTTCAAACTTACTGCCTCAAATAAAGACAGTTTTTCAGACCTAAAACCACAAGCACCCCTTGCTTCCAGAGGCATCCCATTCCATGATCACAGAATCACTAAACTCCCAAATGGTTTGGTTTGCAAGGGACTTTAAAGCACATCTCCTTAAAGATCATTCCAGCCCCTGCCATGGGCAGGGACACCTTCCACCAGCCCAGGTTGCTCCAAGCCCTGTCCAACCTGGCCTTGGACACTGCCAAGGATCCAGGGATAGTTACAGCTTCTCTGGGAAACCTGTGCCAGGGCCTCACCACCCTCACAGACAGCAATTCCTTCCCAATATCCCATCTAACCCTGCCCTCTGCCAGTGGGAAGCCATTCCCCCTTGTCTTGTCCCTCCAGGCCCTTGTCCCCAGTCCCTCTCCAGCTCTCCTGGAGCCCCTTTAGGCACTGGAAGGGGCTCTCAGGTCTCCCTGGATCCTTCTCTTCTCCAGGTTAACACCCCCAGCTCTCCCAGCCTGGCTCCAGAGAAAGGGGCTCCAGCCCTTGGATCATCTCCTCTTCCTCCATGTCCTTCTGATAATGGGGGGATCATTTTTGACTAGAGAACTCGTGCCCTGACCTCTGTCCCTCCCAGAGTGTGGGGATGAGCAGTGCACAGGTGCCTTCCAACCTAATACCATGCCTACCCTCTTCACTCACCAGCCAGGCAGGCTACCAAACTCCAACAGTCTTTGCCATCGTTCCAGTTTCCCTCCTCCCCCCTGTGGCACCTATCACCTTGCTCACTGCTCCCTGATAAGCCTCTTTCTCCCTGCAAGGACGGCAGGGAGCCCTTATCAGAGCATTATTAAAGGCAGTGTCAGAGCACAGCCTCCCAGTTCCCAGCCACAGTGGAATAAGACCCACTTTCTGTAAACAAATGGTATACTTGGAACTGCTTTAGCAAGGGCAGAGACTCCAATGTGAGAGGAGCAGGGTCTATCAGAGCATCAGAGGGGTGGATTCAACCTCCGAAAGGCAAATATTTGCTTTCCGCTCCTCTCCCTTGTCCTCCCCGTGCTGTGTTTGCAAAACAGCCTCACTTCCACCTGCAAAGCTAAAGGATGGCTCCAGCACCGACTGCATCATGCTGGAAAGCCACATGCCAAGCAACTCTGCAGAGCAAATCCAGCCTGGCCCAGTGCTCTCCTCCTGTTGGATTTTCCTTGATGCTTTCAGTCATTCACTTCAGTCACTGGAGAGGGACTTTGGACAAGGGCCTCGAGTGACAGGACAAGGGGGAGTGGCTTCCCACTGACACAGGGAAAAAATTCTTCCCTGTGAGGGTGGTAAGGCCCTGGCTCAGGTTGCCCAGAAAAGCACTGATGGGCACAGCACGTCCACAAAGTGAGCTCGTTCAGACTGCCAGCTCTGATGAGAAACCCCAGGGGACTGGTTTTCACAACAGCCCTTCTCACAGGAAAGCAGTTTAACCTGTTTAAAGGGCATTTTACCCTGTTCTCAAAGGACGTTTCTCCTCTGTCCAGCTACCAGCAAAGCACTGTCAAAAGTCTGGGCTCTGTTTGAAAGGAAGCCAGCAAACCTCAGCATCCCCACAGCCTGATTCCAGCCAGAAACACCAGCTGGGAAAGCTCACAAGCTGGGATTTCCCTGTCCCTCCAACACTTCTGAACTCCCTCCAGGATTTGCATGCACGGGAGAAAGCCCACATCTCGTTTTGCACTGACACTGGAGGAAATAAGCCACAAATCTCTCCTCATCGCAAGACATAAAAATATAGAGGATGCTCCGGCAGCAAGACAGACTGCCACAGTTAATATCATTATCCCTCCTAATGTGTGCTTTATCACCACGGTAAATTTATCCCCAGAGTCACACGCTCAGTCTGCAGAAAATAAAGTGCGAGAGACATCCCCAGAAAAGGCTTAAACCCCCCAAAATGGGGAGTTTTGCGAGTATGTGGAAGGGATGTTCAACACAAGCAGAGAGTTCAGCAGCTGCTCACCCTGTACAGGGGAGTTCAGGCCTCCCCAGTCTGGGGGGGCTCAGAGCATCCTCACAGGCTCGTGCCTCGTGGGAAGGACAACACAGGACGCAGCTCCAGGGCATCACCACCAGCACCAGCAGTTTGGTTACTGAAGCAACACACGAATCCTAAAGAGACCCATCTAGATTTCAGGTGTCACTTCAGCCCCACAAACAGCTGGTTTGTTTAGTGGCCAAAGGCCACTACTGTATTTTCACGCCCACATTCAGTGCAGTCAAGGGTTTGTGGGATGAAGGAGGCCCCATCCACTCCTTAACGCTGGTTTATTACCAGGGCACAAGATCCACACATGCTCCTCTGGTGGCTTCAGATTTCCTTAAGCTCTGCCTTGAAACAAAAGGTGAAAAAAGCCATGTCTCCGTTTTTAACTGGTCTGCTTCCATAAGACAACTTAAACATCTTTAATGCATCTCAGTGATCCAACATGAACCCTGTGGATGGGCGCCACAGCTCCCAGGAGACTCCTCCAAGCCTCACAACTGTGTTAACACAGCAGCCAGCTTTCAAATCAGACATAAATTATGCACAAAGCCTGTGAGAGACAAGGGTCAGTGCTGATTGTGGGGTTAAAGCAGGTGAGGCAGATGCAGTTGGGGCCTCTTCCATCGCCTGGGGTACTTCAAAAGCTCTTCATCTTTCCAATTATGAGCCCTGGTTCAAATCTGCACACATCTGCAGCACATCGAGCTGCTGGGCTGGCTGTCTCAGGCCTTGGCCTCTGTATTTTGCTCTGCCCTGACTTGAAAAATTACATGTGTTTTGTGTGAGGAATGGAGCCAAGTCCTTCCAAAACACCGCCTTCCCTTCCAGATAAATTAACTACACTGAAGTTTAGCCTGACTCCAGGACAGGTTTGTCCAGACCCCAGATATATTTTAGCTCTTCCAAAGCACATGAGAGAGAGAGAGAGAGAGAGAGAGAGAGAAGAGAGGCATCAGTGAGACCACTTTCCTGCCCAGCCAGGTACCATCACTCCTGAGTCACCCAAAGATCACATATGCTCTCAGCATCACACATGACTTCAATCCATCAGGGCTTCAACATCCACTGCTACTGCTTCAGAAACTCCTCTCGAGTCACTCTGGGGACACAAGGACCATTTGGAGTTCAGAGCCCCCAGTGACCAATTCACCAAACACCCAGAGGTGTGCAAAGGAAATTAATCTATCTAGACAAGCATCAGGGCTACGTATCTTCCAGCTGTGTCTGTAACCGCATGTAAAAGCAGAATTTATCAACAGAGATGCAGCCAAAAATGTCAGCCTACTGACATCAAAGCTCGAAGGCAGAAGAAACGAGACTTTAACCCAAGGAAGGTGTTAACTTCCTTGGTGAAGATACTAAAAGCTTACTGTAATGTGGCTCTTCAGAGGATAGAATTTGGGGAACTACTTAGAAAACAAGAGCTGATTTTATACTGTGGAAAAAGAGCAACTGAGCCCAGGGCCATAGGCAAAACCAGAGCATTAAAAACCACCTAAACCTGAATGATCGCTCAAAAGCTTGGTTTCAAAAATCACAACAAATGGTTGAAAACTTGGACCCCTTTCCAGAAGCCAGAAGCAGTTCCAGCACAGGAGTTTTTCCCCCAAAAGGCTGCCCATGCAGCACAGCTCCTCTTCCCATTTTCAGGTGGGCTCTGACATTGCCCCATCGCACTGGACATTCTTAGCAGCACCAGCAAACTGCAAGATTCTGCCAGAGTTTAGCTGCAATATGAAATTAAGGCAGAAGTGTTGCTGCTGTAGTCCGGAAGGATTACAGAACTATTTTTAATAAGGGGTTTAATAAGCTTTAGGCAGAGTAAGTTGCTTTTGCTCAGCTCACATGGCTGCAAAGATAAAACCTTGCACAAAGCAACAGCCACGAGTTGCCTGACAGAACTTGCACCACTGAAAATTATGGAGTTACCTCTTAAGGAACATTCTCTTTTGTTGTCTTTGAAGGAGAGGCTTATATACTACAAACCTAAGCATCAAGGTTTGGCTTTCTCACACTTTTACAACATCACAGTGCTACACCTCTGCAATTTCTGTTGCTGTTTTGGCCAGAAGCTCACAGGAACAGGAATGTGCTACATAGGTGGTTTGTGGTATGAAGAAAGCACTGAAAGTTGGCTTTATGGGTTAATATTCTTTAGTCTTTATGTACTTCAGATGCACATCATCAGGTGGACACCTTCTGAGCTGGCAAACCCCCACACCAGGTTCCCCATCCCCAGCCAACATTGGTCACCAACAGCTGCACCACAGCTCTCAACACCCTCCATCCCAAACAGCCACCCAAAAAGGCCACATCCCAGCATCCATCAGCCACATCCCAAAGAGGACAGGTATCCGCAGCCCAGGGACGGACATCTCCAGGTAACACACAACTGCTGAAAACCAGTTAGCACCAGTATTTTCTTATTCTAAAAAAAAAAAGGGAAACGGAAAAAGAAAGCAAGCCCATCCGGAACCTGGGAAAGGGTCAGCACAGTAAATGTAAAATTACGAAGAATTATTAATTATTCCTACCCTGTGAATGCTACTCCCTCCCCCACCACTTAGCACAATCTCTATTGTCTGAAAAGCGTTTAACTGGAAGTGGGTCATGTCTCCTGGCATTACTAAATCTTCCCAAATTTCCCCCGATTAGTCAAACGCGATATCCTCTCCAACATCTGAGTGATTGAGGTAGTGTGTAATGCCATTTTTCCCCTGAATGAGCCACATCAAAGAGGGGAGAGATGGCACGCTGGATAAAATAGCCGCCAACAGACTGTCCCCAAAGTATTACTGAGGAAAATTATATTGTTTTGTTGGAAGGCTTTTCCTTTAGAAACGTTCAGCCTTTGGTACTGAATGCAGAGAAACAAGAAATTGCCTTCAGAGATGCCAGAAGGGTGAAACCCCACTAGTTATGAGCTGTGTGGTCCAATGGTTAAAACACTTCTGCACACTAATATCACAGGGATTTTCTATCAGCCACAACATCCAGTCTTCTCTTCACACAGGGAAATCAAAAAACCGCGCTGCTGCAGATTAATGACAGCCTAAATCTGGGTAATATGTTGTAAATTATTAAATATTAAAGCAGAATAATCTGAAACTAAAAAAGGGAAAAAAACAGTAAACCTGCTACTGAAAAAAAAAAAAAGAAAATATCATTTAAAGTTGGGAAGGAATCACTCAGGCAAACATATCACCCTTTGGAGCAAAAGGACGCCAGGGCTCTGTAAGGATGCTCAGCTGGGACAAGTGCTGCTCCAGGGACTAGAGCTGGGACTGAACTCCCTTCTCACAGGAAAAGAGCTGGAGCTCTTAAATACTTGTCAGGTTGGTGATTAGATGAGATCCGGACAAAGTTTAGTCAGTAACAGCAGGGTTTGCATTCTGCTGATTTACCTCACGCGACCTTCCAGGGTTGAAACTTTGTACCAGAGCAAAGACTGGCAGGAGACAGCATCCTTTTACACACAAAAAAAAAAAAAAAAAAAAAATCATTAAAAAAAAATATATTTTTTTGAGAGCCTACAGACTTTCTGGCATTGCCAAACAGAATAGTCTGTTCTCTACGAATAGCCTTTTTTTTTTTTTTTTTTAAATATGGATTTCTGCACCACACTCCTTCTACCTTTGGATAAAGGGAGGTTCCATTTGGGTGAGAACACTGGTTGTTCTGCCCGATGCTGGACTTCTTTGGGATGTAAACCTCTGTTTTGGGCAGAGCAGTGCCTGGGGAGGAAAAGTCTGCTGGCAGCTCATTTTCTGGGGACTCAAGAGTTGCACAGCCTGAGCTGCCTCAGCCATCCCATCTTCTCCTGCACGGAGTGTTGCGTGCTGAAAGGGAAATTCAAGCAGGTTTCATGACTAAAGATGATTCAGACCCACCCTGACAGTCAAGGAAACGGGCAGCTCAGGCTTCTCAAAGCACTACCCCTGCCCAGCTGGTATCACAGGGGATGGTCCCCACGCCTGGGAGGGACCTCCTGAAACAAGGGGTGCGAGCACAGACACCACTCCCCGAACAGCAGCGGGGAGGGTAGAGCAAAAGACGAAGATCAGCTCTGACAGCCTGACTCCCGAGTTTATTTTGGCGCGGCAAGAGCACACGAGGCTTCAAAGCAGCTCCCGATGAGCAGGAGCAGGGCCGGCTTGCCCCGAGGCTGAAATCCACAGCCCCGTTCCTGCCACTGGTTGCACCCAAAGCATCAGCCCTTTAACCCTGAGCATCAGTATTTTCTAGAATTGAGATTTTGCACGCTTAAGACGCCTAGATTTTTCACCTTCCTTCCTTCTTCCTTTTTGTTTATTTTTAAATGAAGCGTTTTATTTAAGAGCTCTGCCTCCATCATCCACGACAGGGCAGACGAAGCAGAAGCATTCTTCTCGCCACCCTGCACAGGGAGGAACAAGTTATCTCCATGCTGAGGCAGGGTGAAAACAAAAACAAAGGCTTTAGGAAGAAAAAGCGAAAAAAAGAGAATAAGCAGAAAGGAAAGGAGAGCAACAGATTTGAAAGCTGGTACACCAAGGGTTTACAGGAGCAAAACACGAGCTTCTTATCTCTCTGGATAGTGTATTTATAACGCCCAGGGCCATAAAACACATGCTGTAGGAGAGCCAAGGGCAGGTCCAGCACCCTGGGATCTCTGTCCCATGAAAGCCATTGTGAGAAAACCTCAGTATTCAGAGTAGGGGAGTCCCTGCAGACACCCCTGAGGGCAGCTCTCCACCTGCCTCCAGGTGAGATGTTCACACCTCATGCAAACCTGGCTTCCAGAAGAGCTTTTTAGTGCTGTTGAAAGTCTTGCTTCAGCCAAAGCATGCCTTACTGGTACCATTAACCACAAGATGGGAGTGCAGGTGTCCACAGTCTATCCAAGCAAAGAAGTGATTTATTCCCAGGCCGGGTGAGGCAGGAAGGCAAGGGGACAGCACGGTGACACAAGGTGCCGACCAAGCACTGGATGATGGCACTTGGTCTTCCATTTCCTTCATCATTTTATTTCTTACCACCAAACGTGGTGGTGAAAGCAGGCACCAGGTATAGAAAGGCTGGTGAGAGCCACACCAGTATTCCCACACCAGTATTCCCACATCTACCTCCCACCTAGGTCTGTGTAGCTCTGGAGCAGAACCTTCTCCTACAACTTGTTCCCCAAACAGGACAGGAGGTGGGGGACCAATCCAAGATCACAGTAGTCCAGCACTGCCACGTGAAAGCCACTTCCAGCTCTCCAGCCCCCCCCCCCCCCCCAAGAGATTGGGTGTCCATGGCTGAGCCCCACACCACCCCCTAAGCACTCAGTGGGTACCACTCCTCCACCCCAGGGGGACATCACCCTCACTGCCCGAAAAACAGCAATGCCCACAGCAGCCACGTTATCAGAGCTCACAGTAATTAAGAAGCACAAATCCACAAGGAGTTACTCAGCTTAATTAGATTGAAAATTACAGCTTCTATCACCTCAGCATCTCGGCAGCCACTCACTGCCTGGGATGTGCTTACACTGACTTTCTGCTCGCTTGGGGTGTTGCACCAAGGACTGGCTCCACAGCAGGCACGAGGATCGGATTTTTTTTAATTTTTATTTCTTTAGAAAAATTAATTTTCAACCCTCATTTGGTAACATACATGTCAGCAGCCCCCGCTGCCTGCTCACATCCAGCCCGCTTGGGTATTTGGCAGCTGAAGCTTTGCCTGAACCACCCAAAATCATCATCCCTGTGGGACTTTCGGAAGAAGCCAGACATTCCCATGATTTTTAAAAAGCCCATCTTTAAATATATTAAGGGTCTCTTTCCTTTGAAGAGAGGTGACTCTCTGAGCCACATCCCTGACATGTAACGTGTCATTTTGATAAGTGGTGGCCGTGATTCACCCACAACACATTCTGCTGCCTGTAAGTGGTGGTTAGCACATCCTACCAGCACCTCACACCTCGGTGACACTTTCGTCAAGGAGCTTGGGCAGTGACTCACAGGAAGGGTGAAGGTATGGATTGGCTGGGTCTGAGGTGTAGAGTCACCAAGGGAAACAAATCCACTCACCACGGGGCAGCCCGTAGTCCAGCAGGATGGGAAGTGGTTGTGAGCTGAAAGGGTTGGTCAATCCCAAGCTTGGAAAAGGCATGTTCTCAAGGAATAGTTAAGCTGGAAGCACGTGGCAAACGGAAATTCGTGGATGAGAGCCAAGAGGAACATCAAAAAAGTCAGGATGGACAGGTGGGCAAAGGTTGTCTGGAGAAGTAGGTTGCCCAGGGAAGCTGTGGCTGCCCCATCCCTAGAAGTGTCCAAGGCCAGGATGGACAGGGCTTGGAGCAACCTGGTCTAGTGGAAGGTGGCCCTGCCCATGGCAGGGGGTGGGACTGGGTGAGCTTTAAGGTCCCTTCCAACCCAAACCATCCTGGGATTCTGTGACACAGCACATGTCTCCTGTTGAGTTGCCACGTAAGCACAAAACACCTGGAGCACCCAGAGAACACAAAGTCACCCCACTGGTATCACCCCTAATGCCAGTACAGGGAACATAAAGGGAAAGAGGCAATGCCTGTACATTAAGGAGGACATGGACAGGGCATCCTACAACCTGTCCTGCACCATGAACAGTTGGGGCAGCAACAAGAGCTTTTACATGTGCTGTTGTTGATCTGCTGAAAGTGCCAGAGCAGGGTGTGAAGGTCCCAGCAGCACCACTGGCTTCACATGGACGAACACAGGAGACTAAAAGTCAGTACTACAAAAAACTGCTTGTGGAGGAGAAAATAAGTTATAAAATTTTTAAAAAATCAGATGGGATTTGGTCAAAAGTCGTGGTGGACAGTGGCAATGTGGGTCATCCTGCATCATGCCACAAGTCTGGAGTCCTAACCTGCAATTAAGGGCTTGTATTGCCCATAGTAAGGGTTTATAGACTACATTGCTTGTATCTTGTCCTACAGTCCAGACTTTGACATGTTTAACCCATTCCCATGACTCGCAGGTTTCAGTCAACTGGACAGATTTTGGACATGGACAAACCAAGGAGAAAGGAGAGCACAGCTGGAGATAAAGTCACATTTCCAGGCTGCAGGCTCTTCCCTGTAGGGATAATCTTTTCCAAACCCTCTGGATACCACAGGAGGGGCAAAGAGCAGAAATACCAAACCCTTAACAAGTCTCATTAGTAAAAATGATGAGTTTACTGTGACCCAGGCAATACATTAAGGAGTGTTCCGACAAGGAAGGCCAAATGAAGCCCATCACCCACCAAATCCAGTCTTTCCCAGCCCTGCCACCATCTCTGGACAGGTCCCTGCTCATTTTTAAAGGACTGGGCTAAACCAGAACCCAACCCAGCCCCACAAGACGTGTCTTACAGCAGGCCAGAGGCATATGAGGGCAACTGCTTTACAACCAGCTCAAGACGCAGAAAGTTCACGGGGAATTTTTCTCAGCTTTGCTGAAGAGCAAATTCTTCACTAAAGTGTTTTGCAAACACTTCAGGTGTCTGCCACAGCTTGAGGTTTTGCTGCAGTAACAGCGGTCATCTTCCTGACCCGAATTGTAGTTGATGCTGATGTTCCTTTAACCACCACAAAGTGCCTGTGTTTGCAGAGGGTCAAAGATCAGGCAACAGCACCACACAAAAACACCCAACTCAGGGTTTCATCTACGCTACCTGATACCCATTGCACTGCTGGCTAACTTGGAAGCTCCAAAGTCCACCTTCATGCTCAAGTTAGGCTATTACTCCTCTAGATTCCTTGCTGGACAACTATCTCAGTAAGAGTATGTGACTCCTTTTCCGAACAGAGCTACAAATAAAGTAAACTGGAAGTCCAACATGCCCAGAACTGCACCACATCACAGCGAACTAATATCAGCTTCAAGAAAAAAAATATATATAATGTATAAATGTACGGACACAAACATACATAGACTTCTTTTCCTGGTCACCAGAAGACATGCATAAATTCATGTTCAGGGCCATTATTTTCTATGCCTAGGTAATTGGCATCAGAAAAGAATAACAAAGCAAAAATCCTCCCTTGTAAATACATTCCTCAACAGCAGCCAGGCTGCCTGTGACAAATAACCTCAGTTAAACTCCCTCCTCGGTGCAGAAAAGGGTAGGAATGATTCATCCCATCCCATCTCATAAAAACCAGCATAAGCCTGAGGCTCCAGACCCCACAGATGCTCCCAGGTTTCCATGCCTCACCCTGGAGTTGACCCAGCAAATCGCTGCCATTTGGGCTTGCACACACTGGGATTTCCACACCCCAATTTCACACCCTTAAAACAGTATCAGGGCAGTAATTCTTAAAAATAATTTTTTAAATAGGCAGGCTGATTAATACCAACCAGCAAGAGGGCATACAGCTGGAATCAAGCTAATTAATCCCTTCTGGAGTCACTCCTGGGGCTGTGCCCCAGCACCTGCACTGAGCTCCATGTTCCTTGGCTCAGTGGCTCTCATCTAACCCAAGCACAGGGGCTATTAACTGCACAACTGAAACGAAAAGCTGCACAAACAGAAAAGAAAATGGGATTGTTTTTGCAGCACAAAGCCCCTGGAGCAGCATGCCCTGTGGTGCCAGGAGGGCACCCACGCAGTGCCAGACACAGGGTGAACTCGGGCCATCCCATGCCCACCAAGGGGGGGAAATGCCCCCGAGGCCACAATCTCCTACCTTCCTTGCCTGTACTCAAGGCCTCAGACACAGTGGACTGGAGGGTCTTTAAACCCCAGGTTTGGCTCTCCCTTCATCACCCCTGTGCCATCCCGGGGAAGCCGAGGAGGCCCCTGAGCTGCTGCGGTGCTGGCCGTGCCCTTGGCACGGTCCCCAGCTGCAGAGAGCTGGCTGGAGCAATCATATTTTACATTTCAGTGATTTTCTCTCTGCGACTGCAGCTCATAATGAGGTAGGATCAGGAGGAGCCCGGGGATGCCGACAGACCCGGCTCCTTCAGCGAGGCGGCCTCATCCTTAAATAAAAATCCCAGTGTGGCCTCCAAGCTGTCACTGCCCTTTGTGGAGTGACCCAGACATGTTCTCATAATCCAAAATACAGGAGTAAAAAAAAAAAGCCAAAAACCTTCAAGTATAACCTGCTTTTCCTAACAGCAGCTGAAATGGCAGCAGCAGGAGCTCAGGAGCTCTGCAGCAGAGGTCCTGTTGATGTCCAGGGGCTGAACCCCAAACTTGCCCTGTTCCCCACTCTTATTCCCAGAAGTTTGCTCTACACAATTTAGAATTTTTAAAACTTTGGGGGGGGGGGGGTTGTAGATTTTCATGTAGCTGTAGTTTTCTTTCACTTTAGACCACCACTTTCTCACAGTTTGTGTGTCACATTCCTGAAGCTTCCATTTAACCATCTGTTTACCGTCTTTTCAACAGTTTTTTTTCAAGGCAATAAATGTTTAGCAAGAGCATTCCATTGGATTCTGTTGGGATGCGCACCTAGACCAGAATAGCAGGAGATATGGTAGAAAAAACAAGGTAGAAGGTCCAAGACCATCGGAGGGACTCCAGTGGGGCAGTTCTGAGAGTGGTACCAGGGCAGAAGGGGTCTTAGGATTGGATGTCCCGATTAATATGAGAATCAGCAAAAGATATAAAAGTGTAAGCGCCTTTCCTACTCCGTGGCCAGAAGGCCTTCATTAAAAGAGCTGTTCTCTATTTTATCTAATACTGCCTGGAGAGTCTTTTCTCACTAAGATTTTAGGCATCGCAATCCACGGAAAACCTTCTCTCACTTCCCAGCCGCTGCTCAACCCCAATCCAGCACACAGGCACACACCAAGGATGAATCCTCCCCAAGCCTTGGAGGATAAATCATTTTCAGAAGCTTTTATGCCAGAAGGTTTATGCCAATTCATTGACTCAGTCAGTGTGTGATCACACTGGCAGCATTTATTCACTTTTGAAAAGTTTCTCCCCAGGGTCAGAAACCACCAATTCATTCCAGTTACTTTATTTAATACAACTTTAGGTGAAAACCAGAGCATTTTCTACACCCAACACTAGCCATTAGAAGAGGACTTTTTAATGCATTAAGTTCTATCCTCCGTGAGAAAATACTTGGCAAGTAACAGTCATTTTGCACAATGGGAGGGAAAAAGATAGTATAAAAACTAAATACCCTGGTTTCTTATTTACCCAGAGCTTGCAAACCTTCCGAAGAGACTATCTTGTGCTGCACAACACTCCAGGAGCAGAAAGGCACAGCTCATTCCCCCTCCTGGCAGAAGCACTGTTTTGCATGAGGTTCAGAGGCTATACTTAAAAGAACAATTAACATATTTTAAGAAGCACCTTTAAGAGAGCAGAACACCCAGAAGCCAAAGCAATTATAGTTGTTTTAGTCACATGAAGAGCTTCGCCTTACAATGTAACAAAGGCTAGCCATGCAAACAACTCTAATTTCTGCTTTAATGCTGCAAATCAATCCTTTGCTGGGGATGGCACCTTCCGTGGGTGATGTCCTCCCTCGATCCTGCCCAGCACCCAGCCCAGGGAGCAGAGCATCCCCGTTACATCATTACAGGGTAGTGCTGGCACCTGCACAGGTTCACCTGGACTGACTGCAGCTACCTGGGCTGTAGCTTAGCTGCATAAGCAACAGGTCTCTTTGGAGGGCCCTGGCTGGAGAGGAAGGAAAGAACCCTGCATGTAGGGAGCTGCCTTTGCCTCCTGCTGCAGGGTAGATAGGGTTTGAGAAGCTGTCCTGCCCAGAAGCAAACCCTCTGTCTGCAGTGCTGGAGCTGGGCACCTCGGGGATGTGGCAGAGCAGGACCAGCCCAGGCAGCCCCAGAAAGGTGTTTCTTGGGGGAACTGGGCAATACACCGGTTGGGCAAGGCTCCAGCACTTTCCATCTGGAACGGGTTTTTGCCAGCTGGAATCCTGGATGCCACTACCTGCCCTACTCCTCTTGCACGTGCTGGTGCCAGCAGCTCCAGGACCAGGTCCACACCCTTTGCCACACAGCTCCTCTTCTGCTGGGACATGCACTAAACTCCTGTTTGCTTCTGCCACAAAACAAAATCCACAGCCAGATAAACCCCAAAGTCCCCGGATGAAGCACTGGGAGTGAGAAGGGTATTCGAATGGTCTCTCCATAACTATTTACCCAAGTGGAGTCCTACATGCTTTTAAGGTTGATGCAGTTTTGGAACTACTCTCATGCTCATAATTAGGCACAGCTATTAATTATCTTGTTTGATGGGGGCTATTAAACACCAGTCAGCCCTGATCTTAAAGGGGCAGGGGGAGATATCAGATGGAGAGGGCCTCCACCAGCAACTTGGAGCTGCTGGTGTTTCGAGGATGGGTTCCTCTCCAGTTTAAAATGCTCCTCAGGGCAGTGCCCAGTCTGACACACCAAATTCACCAACATGATGATGAACTTTTTCACCAAGAAACTGCTACATGTCCACACAACATCCCAGAAAGTCCTCTGCAAGCATCACGTGGAAGTTAAGGGCTCTCTACTCAACACACATCAGCTCCCATTGCAGTCCAGTAAGAAGGAGTGGTGGGAAAACCGGAGAAGTCCCACTTGGACACTCCAAAGCGGCTCTCCAGCAGTTTCTCTCATCCTGGTTCCAGCTTGAGGAGGAAGAACTCCAAGGGAGGTAGTGTTGTGGCTGTGCTAATGCAACACCACACGTCGGATCGATCGGCTCTTAGCAAGACACTATTGATTCCAGCCACAGCATCCGCCTTCCCCTCCTTCTGCATCCTCCCTCAAAACGCCACATCCCCACCCTGCCAACAAGGCAATCCAGGAGGCCCCACCTCTTGGAGCACTTGGAAAGTCACCTCCTGCCCAGAGGTGATGTGCAAGCAAGAACCAGGACCCTCCTTAATGATCCCTCTCTTCTCAGGGACCTCTGGCAGCAACCACCACCAGGCTCAGCATCTCAAGGCTGTTGAGTTTGTTGTGACTTTTAAGCCTTTTTTGCTCTTTTTTTTTTTTTTTCCCCTGTGTTCTCAAAGTCACAGGAAACATTTTCCTGCTGCTTCAAAGCCCGGAGCTGGCACAGAGGCCCCATGCAGCAGAAAACCCAGCGGGACAGTCCTAAATTTCACCGTGACTCAGCTGCACAGAGGACCTTTTGTGGGTTCAAGGCATCACCCGTGGTCCCACCACCTACCAAAACAGCTGCACCCCTAAAACATTGCTGCAAAACAGACAGGCACCTGCAGAACAGCCAGTGCTGAAACACCTGCTCTCGCCGAGAATCTTTGTTTTTGTTAAAAATAAATCTAAAATTTACAACACACACAGGTGGTCCCCAAATCCCCACCACTTCCCAAGGGGAAAAGTCCCTACACAGTAACAGGATCCCAAGTAATACCCCAGGAGGCATCTTACACCTTGTTCAACAGACCAACAGGAATATAAACCAAACCAAGCCAGCATAAAAAGACAACACTGGTTAATTAGCTGATCATCAAGTTAAGAATCAATTAACCAGGTAGTTTTAATCAGCTCACAGACCAGAGATACCACAGCACTTGGGAAGCATCCCTGGGGAGGAGGGAGGCTGGCTCTATCGCATCATCCATGCACTCATCCAAAGAGATGCTGCGGTCAGAGCAGTTTAGCCACAGCTTTACTTCTGCTCCCTTTCGGATTTTCCAAGGGAAAAAGCTTTTCCAAACCTGAGACTCCGCTTTTAAAGTGCTCCCAAGAAGGATGGAGGCCAGCCTGCTCACGGACAGCCCTGCTCAGAGCAGCGGGGCTTCCGCAATTCTCTCAGGTTCAAACGAGGAGCCGCCAGAACCACAGTTCATCCTCCATCCATTTGACAGCAACATCCAAAAAAAAAAAAAAAAAAGTGGCAACCCCCAACGTTACATAAAAGCTGTTCACAAAATGAGTTACAAGAAGCAGAAATCTGCAACAAAGTTAAGCCCGGGAGACCAGCACAGAGACAAAAAGTGCTTCCTTGAGAGGGTTGATTGGCAATCTGGCAGCATCTCCATGCTGACCACGGTCACAGGAAGAGTTTAAAACACTAAAATTCTCATTATTACAGTACATGATGCTGGCACTCTACAGTCTTTCAGCAAAACCCATTCTGAAGCCAAGCACTTTTCCTGATGAGCCCCTGCCTAATGTTATTGATGGCTTTTACAGAGCACATTCCCTGGATCCCGGCTGCCCGCAGCACTCCCGGGGAGCCTCGAGAAAATGCAGAGCACAGGGAGAGGGCTCGCTCCGTATCCGCTCTCGCTCCGTACCGGGCAGATCTCCCGCTGCGTGCGAGGAGCTCTCTCATCGGGACAAGTCAATCAGCAAAGATCTCTCCAGACACAGACCTCTCGCTGCGAACAGGGGCGAAAAACCCCGAACTGCGTGGGATGCATCCACAGCCTAGTTTGGCCACGGACAGGGAATACTCAAGTATCCCACAGGCATAAAATGAAAATAAAATTAAAAAAAAATAAATAAAATACGGAAAACCCCAGCGATATCTTTTCTAGATCCCAGGCTTTGCTTAAAAAAGCAGCACCTGAGCCTCCCATTAACCACAACGATCGCTTTTTAGGAGCAATTCTGGGTGTCCCTCTGAAGCACAGCGCCCAGCCAGGCCACCAGCCATGTCACCTTCCCCGGCTGCCATGAGGAAGCGGGTGCGTCCCATTACACCCCTGCCAAGGGATCACATCCAGGAGTTGCGGAACAAAAAAGGACTCTGGAAACCCGGCGCCCCGGGAGCGCTTCGGTGAGTTAAGACACTTCTACGGACTGCGTCTTCCTCTCCTTCCACCCCCCGTGGTTAGGAATACGGGGGGTTGGAGGGGTGGGGGGGGGTGGGGGGACAGGAATTGTTACAGGAGGATTTGGGGAGGCCGAGAGTGTTTTATCCGCGCAGGTGACGGACCGCGCGGAGGGCGAGGCCGCCGCCACCACCTCGACCCACGGGCGAAGTTCACCCTTTCCTGCAGAGAACCCGGGTGGGTGAAACCGCGGGGCACCGGGAGGGGACCGGGAGGGGACGAGGACCCCCGTGGGGGTGCGGGGGGTGCCCCCTCCGCATCCCGCGCACGTGCGGGCGCCGTCCCGGCGGGTGCGGGGAAAGTTGCGGGGCCCCTCCAGGACCGGGTAAACAGCCCCCGGCCCGGGATCCCAGGAAAACACAGGCGTGCACAGAGACCCCTCCCCGCTCACCTTGGTGTAGAGCTGCACGGTGGACATGGCTGGGGCCGGCAGCGCTAAGCGCGGAGCATGGGGGCGGCAGGCGGGCGGGCGGACCGACAGCCGGACAGACGGACACACGGACGCACCGACCTTTACACCCGCCGCGGCCGGCCGGGGTGCGGGGACGGGAAGGGAGCGGCGGCAGGAGGAGGAGGAGGAGGAGGAGGGGGTGGGGGGGAGAGGAAGGAGGAGGCAGCACCGCTCCGCCTCCGCCGCGCCCCGCTCAGGTATGGGGCGGCTCGGCTCGGCTCCTTTCGGTTCGCTTCGCCTCGGATTTTATTATTAATTTATTTATCTTTTTAAAGCCCTTTTTAATAAATATTTTTTCCTTCCCCGGCGGTCCCCAGCATCCCGCCCGGCTCCGGTCCCCAGCCAGGGGTAGGGACCCCCCCCGGCACCGTGGGTTGGTGCTGGGTTTGGTGTTTTTTTCCCCCCTTTTATTCATCTTCCTTTCTCACAGAAGAAGAGTAACTGAGCCCCAGTGCGGTGCCCTTCGGTGGTTTGGAGGTCTCCCATCCTCACCATGGGGATCACCCACATTTTGGGGTCCGAGGAATGGTGTTACTGGGGTGTCCTTTGCCAGGACACACCTGTTCCCTGGGACGAGAGCGTTGCCCTCATGAACCCGCTGAAAATCCATTCAAGAAACGTGCCAGGTATAGGTTTTTCTCTGCCTTCTCCTGCCTGGAGGTGGGTTTAGGGTCCCACCACCAACGCGGCTCCTGGACACTGCTTGTGTGACACTCCTACACTGAAGGAATTGTTACTTCGGCAGCAACAGCCAAAAATTGATCCCAGCCTGTCAATCCGTGGCCATCCTGCCTCCCTCCATCCCACGGGAGCACCCTGTGCTTCGGTTCGTGCTTATAAGGCACTTTCAGAGCCCGGGAAGGATGATGCAAATGCAGAGTGTTCCTAATTAATCACTATTACCATTCTTTATCATTCAAGGCATTTTGCATATTAACTAAGCAGGCAGAAAACACCCTCAGCGGATCCTGTTCTCTGTCACAGTTGTTTGCTCCGTCGCTGGGATCCCTCCTCCCGTGGTTTCGGGCTGCGCTGCTCACAGAGCACCCTCAGCCTTTCTTTAAAGCCGCTGCTGGTGGCATCTTGCCCTCTGCTCCTCATCCCTTGGGGGGTGAAATTCCCCCCTTCGGAATCTTTTCCCTTTTCCACCCCAGAGCCTGGCAGAGATTGGGTGGGAGGGTAGCCGGCATGGCAGATACCTTTCTTTTCCAGCTCTGATGTCTTTGATGAATCCAAATAAATTGCAGGTGGCTCTGGGGGAAGTTTGGGAAGGAGGAAAGAGGGGGAGAAAAAGCTGCACCACGGCTGGAAATTACCCTGGGAATATTTGACAGTGTAATCTCTGTAAAGCCTCCAAGAGAGCATTGTCAGGCAAACAAAACTTGCTCCTCTCCTTTCACTAAATCAGCTGTGGAAACAAAACGTGGAGCACCAGTGCAAGCAGAAGCAAAGCTCAGTGAAGCTGGGGTAGCAGTGATAGCCCAGAGGCAAAGCACAGCAGTTCCCATGAAATACCAGCTGGTGCCTTGTGTGATTCTCCATTAATCTAAAATTTTAATTAAAGCCAGAAACTAAACCCACCAAAATGCACACAAAATCCCCGAAGTACATCCTAAATGCTGAGTTGCTGGACGTTGTCTCATCCAGGAGATAGATTATTTTTGTTTGGGAATCAAAACTTGTGTTGATTGTATTTAAATAGCATTTTATGGTATCCGTATCCCCTCTGGTATTTACACTGAAGGCATTTAAAGGTGAAAATGAACCAAATACTAGGTTTTTTCCCCTCTAAGCAGAGCCAATGGGTTCCTTGCAAGTACAAGATGGGTGCTGGACTTTATTTTAAGGTCCCAGCCTTGTCTCTGTGTTGCAATGACACATGGAGACCCCAGGGACAGATGGATGGACGGACAGATGACAGCACAGGGCAGTGGGGGGCATCAATTCTGACAGCTCCAAATGTCACCAGGACGGAGTTGACTGTTCCTGAAGACAATGCCAGGTCCTGAATTTTTGCATGCAAAGCTGCCCTAAAGACCTCAAATCTGGACTTCCCTCCTCCTGGGCCACACAGAAGTCACCATGTGAGAGAGCTGGGTCTGGCAGTGTCACCATACCCTAGGCATTGCTGTACTGGCTGTTTCTGCAACAACTGCTCCTACCTGAGTTAAAGTAATGAAAACTTATTCCAGGTGTTAAAGCAATGAATAATTAACAAGGAGGGATTTTCCTGCAAATAAAACTGATTCTGTCCAAAGCCCTGCAGCCCAGCCCCCGGAGCAGGGACCAAGCCATCACCATACCGTGGGGTACCAGGAACCACTCGACAGCTCAGTGTCTCTGCATGGCCAAAAACATCACCATGGGGAGCCCTGGGGTCAGGATAAAAGCCCTTGTGAGCAGATGGGTGAGTACAGAAAAGTCTGACAGCCTTGGCAAGGGCTGTAGGTTCAGGCCTTGGAGTGGGTCTGGGATGATGGATCAGGGACAGGCAAATCACCCACGCTGCTCTTCCTCTGTCAGTGTCGAAACTTTAATTAGAAAATACAGGGAAGAATATTTTGCAAGGCTCTAGTACCTGCATAAATGAAGAGGCTGTAACTGCCAGGTTTTTAAATGCCAGTGGTTTTTGTCTCTGTGTGGCTCAGAGCCTTGGTGGAGGGAGAGCTCACCCAGCCGTGGTCCAGGCTGCTTCCCTCACCAGCGCTGTCCCTGTGCTCTCGGTTTAATAGATGGTTTGGCTTCAGGATTGCTCACTCGGGCAGGAAATTCCACATTCATGAGCAGTAGCTAACGCTCCTGAGGTTCCTGGGACCTGCAAGCCACAATTCCAGATCCGTTTTTACTCAGTTATTGCCTGGTGATCTGTAAGTCACAAATGTAACGTGAGCACTGGCCCGAGGGAGGCAAAGGCACCACCATGCTTTGAAGCACATGCTACTCAGTGCCCTATTTGCCCAGTTTACTGCAGGGATATCAAAAGAACTGGAAGAAGAGGGAAATCCATAGGATCGAGGAGACTCTTCAGTCTTGGCAGAGAATACCATTCTTGCTGCATCGCTCATCTGACTGTTAGGGGCTGCGAGAAGGTGCCTCTCAAGGAGTCTGCTGACCCACCCAGCCTCACCTGCTCTTCTGGACCAACCTGAATTCTACAAAGCACTTGGCAGCAAAGGATTCAGCCCCAGCAGCATGTTCATCCACCACCAGTTTTCTCTCAGAAGAGCTTAGTCGCCCGTTATCCCATGGGAATTCACTCCTGCTGAAGGCAAACTTCTTCCAGTCTAATTTTGTGCAGACCTGATGTTCGCTGCAGAGGAATTTTGCCTCCAGGAGCAGGAGCCCAGACACTCTATAAATGTTTGATAGCTCTGACCACCTCTTCTGAGTTATTATTTTATTAAAAAAAGAAACTTATTACTGTTCTGGATGGTTCAAATTCACCAAGCTCAACAATGTGATATTTTTTTTCTCTCCCATATTGCATATGTACCCAACAAATGTCACAGCCTTTAATAACACACTTTAATTAATCCTGGAATTCTGAATGTGCTATTATCTCCATTTTTCAAAGAGAGGTCACAGTAGTAAAGAAAAATCTACATTGCTTGCACAGGGCCACTCCTGGAGTCTGCAGCAGACCAGGAAATTAATCTCTTAATCATTCTGCCAATTTGACCCAGCAGTGAGAGGACAGACCTATGACTACCTCAGCTCTCTGGGCTGATGAAACTATTTCCATTATCTGGGATGACCTTTCCTACCAGCAAAACAGGAGGAGCAGCTCTGAAATCCCCTGTATGGTTTTGGAAATGGTTGTTGAAAAGCACCATGAAGGGGCTCAACATCCCAACTAATAACTGACCTCTCCCAGTCTGCAATGTTTCCCTTCCTTGGAGGTTTCCCTTCTCAGCATCTGTAAGACACAAACCCTAACTCTGGATTCAAGGAATAAGACGTGAAGAGGCTTTGCTCTGCTCTGTCTGGTCACCTGCCTGGATGGTAACAGCCAGTGGACTTGTCCCTCTTCCATCTGCTGACTCAGGATGCTCCTCTCTGAGATGTTTTGTCTGTAAGCAAGGATAAAATCCCACCACACTCCTTTTCCCCTCAGCAGGGCCAGGTTCTTCCACCATTTACACCCAGAATTAGCTGGGTTGTTCAAGGATCACTGATACTGTTTCAGATTAATACATCTCTACCTGGCCTTTTTCTCTGCAAAAAAAAAAAAAAAATTGTGAACTCGGTTTCTGCTTTAAACCAAGATGAGATGACTTCACAGGCTGCTTGTTCCTGATTTGTTCTGAGATGTCTGGGAACTGGGGCTCCTGGGCTCTGTTCCGAGCCATTTATCAGCTCCTCTGTGCATCCATTCATGCTCCCACAAAACAAAACCACAAAAGTCCTGGTATTTGCCAACTGGGAAACAAACATTGAAAAGGAAGGTAGGGAGGAGAAAAAGGGTAGAGAAAGTGGTTAGAGATGGATGGAAGAAGAAAAGGGTGGAGAAGCAGGGGCTGGAGCAAAGAGAGGAGAAGACAAAAAGCTGAAGGAGAGAGAAAGAGCTGCAGATAAGCAGCAGCGAAGACACAAGGGGAAAAATGAAAGAAATAATATGAAACATTTCCAGATGCCACAAAGTCTATGAGCAAGAAAGGATACGAGGTTTTAAATGGATTCTTCACCTCCCTCCTCTGCAAAGGACTGAGGGAAAACTAATTGAATACACAGGAAGGAGGTGGTTCAGGGCAATGGCATGGGGAGAAGATGGATTGCTCCCACCCATCCTCCTCGTGTCACCCCCTGCTCCTCTGCACACAGGGCAATCTGGCCTTTGACAAGGGCAGCTGAGAAGGCAGAGAGGAGGTGTCCCTGCTCTCCACTGCCAAAACCCTCCCAACCCTCCCCTGCTGACATCCAGCCATTTCTTTTGTTGCTCCATCCTAAAATGATGTTGGTGCTCTGGCCCCCCATTCCATGTGTTCAGACTATGGTGCTGGTGACAATCCAAGGAACCCAAAGAGGCAGACTTGCCACGAAAGTGATAGAAAATAACAAGAAAATAATAACTTCAGCCCTGCACAATTAATTCTGCACAAGCAGAGGACTCACAGACTAGCTTTGGGCTCTGGTATTCCACAGATCATTCAACAGCCATCAGAGTTTATGGAAAAGAATATCAGCTCTTTACTGTCCATCCCACAGTAAAAGAGATTCATAGTTTTATATTTAACAACTAAAACTGAGTCACCAAGTACATTTTATCTAGATATAAAAAAAAAAAAAAGATTCTGCAAACATTTTCAGTTTGAAAGGCATTTTAATAAAAGTTTGCTGAAAGTCTTCCACAAATTTTCTTTGTGCAGATTTTAAAGAATGCCTGTGTGTCTTAAGTGTCATAATAATACACTATTACACTGCAGAGAACATACAGTATTCTTGAATTAAAACATCAAACGCTTCGAATTGCATCGGTCGTTTTCTCAAAAAATATCCACAGGGGAGAAATAAACTTTAAAATAACTGCATTTCTTATAAATTCCAATTAAATGTTTTGAGTATTACAGTGGAGAGACTTCTGCTAACTCTAGTCAGGTATAAACACTCTTGGAAAATGTTTTTAAAGGCAACTGAGTGAGCTAAAATGTCACAGTGAGTGATGCCTCCTATGAGTCAGACATCAGGGCTTTTCTCATAGGGTGGGTTTTTAGAATGGAGTCCCGGGGCGCTGACAGAATGAACTGCACCCTTTCTTCATACTCCCTCTGTTCTTCCAGACCTGCCTCGTATTCCCGTTTCCTCTCCTTTTCCTCCTCCTCACGGAGATGCTGTCGGTAGGAAATCTGACTCGTGAGCTGATCCCGGTACTCGTTGGCTTTCTGTACTTTTCTGAAAATGCCAGATGGACAGATCGTTTAAGAAGTGTGGGTAAAAAGAATAAACGTTATTACTAGTATTGTTATTATTATTGTTATTGTCGTTGTTGTATCTGTTAGCCTTCGAGTTTAGCCTAAAGAACCATTCAAAACTCGTTTTAGCTGTTAAGAATAACTACCACTATTAACCGAATGCCACGTGCTGACCTTACGTTCTTTGGATACTTAATTGCGTTCTGTTGTATCTCATAAAGCAGACTGAAAAACTGGTGCTTGACGAGCACAAGAGCAAGGACAACTCCTTGCAACCAGTGTTGGGTCTCAGTCCTCTCCTGGCTCGGGCTCAGTGCTGAGCAGCCTGACCCCCCTCCCCACTCCTCTGCTGAGGAGAACAAGTCCCTGCCCGCGGGGCCGGCGGGGCTGGGCTCCTGCTGCACTGATGTTCCTGGAAATGGCTGTCACAAGGAATCACTCCTCCAATCCCTCCTCACGACTCATGTATTGCTTTCACTACCTCTGGAGAAGCAGCGGAAGTCTTACACGATCAGGCCTTCTGGAGCAGGAGTCACACAGACACAATGCCAACAGTCTAGTCAGGACTTGTGCAGGAACTCAACAAGAGTTGAGGCACAAACCCTTCCTGACACTGCTGAATGCCATCTTGGCCAAGTGGAGCATATCCCAGCTGGAGCCCAGCGTGTTTTCCTTCAGAAGGGTGACATTTCTGCCACAGCCAGGAGATTGCTCCCAACAAAGCCATCAGAGAGCACAACAGAAGCTTGGGAAGGAGCTGCTCAGTTACAGTCCCACAGACAAAGAAGCAGGAGTACAAAAGAGGAATTAAGTGAGATAAGGCCCTTTGCCCAAGGCTTTGCATGACACCCAGAGGAATATTTCAGCTACTGCGTGTAAGGATGCCCTCATCCAGAGGAACTGTAAGGCACGGAGAGCCCCGTGCAGCTGGATTACATGCCCTAGTCTGGTATTTTGGTGGCTGATTATATATGATTGTTTTAGGGATGTGTGTGGGTGGAGTTTAGCAATAAGCCTGAACACACTAGTTCTCTTGGGTAAGGAACAAACAAACCTTGCATTAACCCTCCTCCCCAAACCTCTGGTACTTGTAACAACAGCTCAGAGTATGAGGGGATGTATTTAATAAGCATAATTGATGTAAGTCACATGACGATCCAAAAAGACCAAAACAAGTATATTTGCATGCTGAGATCAGAATTAGTGTTTTAATACCAACTGCAATATTACGAAGCAGTTTGGAGCTGATAAGCTGCATGGTGGGAGAGCCCCTCTGAACAGAAGAAAGCCCACCCAGTGCTCTTAGAGTTACCAAAAAACAAGAATTAGCTTACTCAGAAGTTTAAAAGAGTGATCTGCAACGAAAGGAACCCATGGCATAGAAGAAAAATACCTTGCACGTTTTAGTTCTTCCAAACGTTTGTATTCTCTGAACGTTTCAGCTAATAACTTCCTCTCTTCAGCAACTTCTAATTGCTTCTCTGCCTTTTTCTGCACTGAAAAACAAAACCCAAAATACTTTTAGAAGATAACAGCTCTGCTAAGCTTGAAGGGACAGTGAGACAGCATTCAGGCCAAGTAGCCTAAAGAGCAAGCCTGAGTTTTGTTGCTTCCAAAGAGGCGCACAAACAACAGCAAGTGTATTCTCAGCTTATTTGTGTTTCATCTGAAAGTTTTCACATTCAGAACTTCATAATAATATAATTAATAATAATGACTGCTCGCTCATGCAATCCTTACTTTACCAGGCTTTGCTCTGGTGACAACAGTGGGAAATCAGCGTAAAGAATGCCAGTGGGAGTGAAGTTTGGGAGGCAGGTTTGGGGACGGTCACGCTGTTGTCCACTCAATCATACAGCCCATGCACGCTGGGCCAGGTGCTGGACAGACATGTTCAGGTTTGGGGCACAGGCAGCAACCTGTGTTACCACTTACACTTCTCCTTCATCTGCTCTTGTCTTGTATTCACGACATCTCTCAGCAGCTGAAATCGAGCTTCCCTCTCTAGTTTCATTTTCTCAACCCTCTCGGCCCAAACCTGATCATTCTCTTCCTTGAAAAGCTTCTCATCTATTTCTTCTTGCTCTTTGTCCTTCTCCAGCTGTTCAGCCAGGTGTGCCAGGTAAGTAAGTTGGTCCTTAAGCAGCTCTTGCTGCAAACACACAGATATTTGCAGATCTGAGTAAATTAGTTCAAAAATGCCCTTCAAAGCCTGAAGAGAAGTGGAGGTTCTCCAACAGCCAGTGTTGGAGCTGGGAGCCTAGAGCTCCATTCCAAAGCCCACCATGGGAAAGAGCTGGTCAGAATCTTTTTCCTGGCCAGACAACAGCATATGAGCAGAACAAATACAGAGTGATCCCTTCCCCCATAGCAGCTCTGCTGCCTACAACAGAAGACATTGGACAGATTTTCCACAGCTGACCGGGCTACTTCACCATCACCTGCATTAGAAGCCGTGGGATCCAATAAAAATAATAAATATCACCTCCTCTAATTCTGCACCAAGGTCTAACACTGAGTTTATACAACATGGCTAACCAACATAAGTTTCCAAGCACCTTGAGCAGAGCAATGGATGCAAGTCCCTGCTCTGTCTTAAAGTTAAGTTGAGACCCATTTGCACCCTGAAGTTGGACAATCTATTTGTTTAAAATTTAAGAAGTGACAGATGCATCCTTCATTTCGTGGCACCTCTGAGAAATCTAACATGAGGGTTTGTGTATATAGATATAGATATAAAATGTTTAAAACAGTCTCTTAGTATTAATTAATTAGAATAAGTTAAATATTTACTTTCTTCTGCAGTTAAAAACATTTACTAAATCAGGTCCATGAAACAAAAAATATTCTTCCAACCTCCATTACGTCCATGCAGCATAAGGATGCAAAGCCTCAGGTCATTTATACACAATGAAATCAGCATGGAGGGACAAAATTCCAGGATTTCCTGGGAGCCCTGCTTCTTTTGTCCAACCTGGTAGCCTTGCTGATTGCAAAGCATGCTTTAAAGTGCTTGGTGTGGTTTTAACAGATAATGGGCTTCTGCAGAGCTGCAGAGCACTGGCAGGAGGAGAGGCAACAGGCTGTGCAACAAAAGAATCAGCTCGTCCAGGGAAAAGGGCTTGTGTCTCTTCTCAGTTACTCTGTGCAGTTCACAGGGCTTCAGAACTAGTCCAGATGAGGTATTGCCCCACAGCTTCACAATGAAAACCCTTACTTTCTTTTTCGTTTTCTCCTCAGCGTCCCTCTGGGGGTCCTGAAAATCTTGCTCCAAGATCATCTTCTCCTCGGCAAGTTGGCTTTCTTTTTCTTCATTCAGACGATCCCTCCTGTCCTTTGCTGCTTTGAGCAACGTCTCTCTGCATTCCTTCTGTTTGTGTCGTTTCTGCCTCTCAAGCTCTTCTTTCTCTTGCCTGACCAGGTTCTTCTCTTCTTCCTACAAGGGCAGAAATAGCCAGCTTGTAAAATCACTGCAAAACTTCAGACTAAGTGATGGCTATAGAGTTAGTTTCACCGAAGCATTGAAGAGCAAAGCCCTTCTTGTGCTGACAATACAGAACTAGTGTCATCCACTAGGTGTTAGAACATGAATATTTTAAGATATCATTCATCAGAACTTAGGATTTTTCTCTGTAATTATCACATGTGCTTCAACACAAAAACACCTGTGTGCCTGATGTTTTCCAAACGTTTCAGGCAGGCAGACAGACAGAGTCACCTCTTTAGGGAAATCAATACCATTGCAGCACGTGTGATCTACATCCAAGTCCTCACATACAGCCACAAGCACTAACAAATAACAGGGCCGTGTGTCCCTCCTGTTTCTGTGCATGTTGTCCGTCCTGTGTCTGCACTGGCTGCATCTCTACTGGACATAAGGTTGCACCAAGCCAGTAATTGGATCCTTATGTTCTGATGGGCAGTTAGTGGATTTCCATGGCTTGAAATCATTCAAGTTTATGTTGAAAAGAACAGAAAAACGTACAGTAAAACTGAGTTCATAAGGAAGAAACAATGAAAAATAGCAAATGACTAATCAAGATCAAACAGGTACGTGTATATTCAAGGTTATTTAGCCCCCAACGAAATTCCAGAGTAGCACCATTAAGTAATTTATAAGCATGTTTTCTGGACTTCTTGCATTTGAATAAGTCTACAAGCACAACTGCACTTAAACATAGTTATAAAACAGTATTGAAGCATCATTACCTTATTTACAGCTCTCAGAAATCATGTTTCAGCTATCTTGAAGGCACACAGTTTTTTGTTAACCTGTCTTTAAATTAAATGTCTCTTTTGTAATGTGAATAAGTCTTCTAAAATGCATCAGCAGGCTTGTCACAAACAGCGTGGCTAATTTTCCCCATAAGGAAGCAGAAGCTGCACTCCCTAAGGAACATCCCTTTTTATGCTGGACATAAAGCACCCACGGATTCTTGCAGCATTTCAGAGCCTAAGCTGACTCTGTATCTGCCCAAACTGTCAAATTCACTTTCAGAAGCTGGTAAAACAGCTTTGAAACTCAATACATATAATTTGAGCAACAGAATAAGTAATCCAAAAAGCTTTGAACAGTAAAGGTGGAAAGCAAGTGGAAACAGTCAGCAGTCTGCTGTGCAAGTTGGCACATGTCTTGGGCTGAATTCTGATGTCAGTGAAGTTGTATGAGAGCAGCCAAGGATGGGATCCATGAAAGTTTACACACTGGGGTAACATAACATTGCAAATATACACAGAAATGGTTACCAAGCACCCACCTGCAAGCCAGGACCAAAGTGCTATGGCAGAAACTCAGGAAACTACAGACAGGATAACGTGAATTTCACCACTTTCTCAAGAAATCACAATTCTTTAAGGGAGAGGAAGGACAGAGAAGGAGGAAGGTAGCTAATGTAGGTAATGTAGCTAAGGGGAAAATGGCTGTCTCTGTTTTCTCATCCTCTCTGAGATATCCTGATGTACGCATATGGTCTATCATGGTGAAGCTGCGAGTTTTGCTTCACTAAATAATCTATTTTCATTGCAAAAAACCAGGAGAAACCTTTATACACAGAGACACTTAGCTGCTCACAGTGTGTCCTTCACCCAGATGAAACCCCTGATCACTAGGGGCTACCAGCTCTGCACTAAGGAACTTGTAATGAGGCCATCTGCCACATCCCTCTTCTGCTGAGAGAGGATTACATCCCATTTTCCATACAGAAGCTCTCCTTTGAAGAAAGCTTTTTTTTTCCCCAGAAAATAAACCACTTCACCAGAAATGTATCTCCTTGACAGAGCCCAGGGCAGCTGTCTTCAGGGGAGGCTACAGAGTCTTCTATTCTAATAGCATTTTTCTGAAAAGGCCAGTTAAGTAGCAGCGTTCTTTGCCTGGGAGGTTTGGCAGTGCCTTAGAAGTTGTTACAGGGAAATAGCTCTATTCTGCATGTTTTTAAATAAGCCAAACAGTCCAGCTTAGAATAAGGCCTCTACCATTTCACAGATGGGATTGTCAGAGCTTTAGATTCATTACTGTCTCCATTTTTAAAAAAACAGTGAAATATATATGTATTGCCAACATCAGCTTCCAGTGTCTAACAAAAGTATCCTGAGTTAACATTCAATCTCTACATGTAAACAGCTGCAAAATGAAGACTGAGTCTGAGCTAAACAGTCTCCCATAACTCAAAGTCAACACAGAATACTGAACTATCAAGCCCCACTAAAGCCACTAAAGCTAAACTTACAGGGAGCTATGAGCTAAAGAGACAGTAGTGGCCAAACAGCTGGGCCGAAGTAGCCAAATGACTCCCATGATTGTGAAACCCAACAGTGGCCAGGTCTAATAGGTGAGAGAGCTTAGGTGTTGCTTGCTAATTTTTAAAAACAATAAAATAAATAAAAAAAGGAAATGGATTCTGAAATTCAGCCAGCTGGAGCATAAGCAGTTGGGGTTTTTCACATAAATGTTTCTCCTTGTGTGTGTAACTGGGTCCTGAGTGCACCAACAGGCTCTGCAGCCTCCCTGCAAGGCCCTGGGTGCCTGTGCCCTTGGCCAGCCCCGACCAGACCAGGATCAGCACTGGGAGGGGGCATGTGAGAAAGGGCTGAGGAGCTGCAGCTGGGCTCAGTCTCTTGCCTTTGGTGCCTACGTGAGCTGTGCTGCAGGTGCCCCTCTGCCTGAGGTCAATCCTCATCCACACCCGCTGACTTGACTTGCTGGCTTCCTCTTGGACTCCATCACTACAGACCTGCCAAGCAGTTTGAACTGCTGGATGACTCCAGTTACTGTCAGCAGACCTGCTCTGTTCCGCTCCTTCAGGTGCTGTGGGATTCCTGCACAGGAGGACAGACTACTTGCCTGCCCTGCTGTCACCTTCAGCTTCTGGCTCACCTTCCCCTCTGTGCTGCTTCCTTCCACTGCACTTACCATGATGATTAAACATACGTATCATAGTCTGAGATCTGCTGTTACACATACCAGCTGGGAAACAAGATTCTCCAGCCATCCTGCAGGAAACTGGAAATCAGAAAACTGCAAAGACGTCTGGCAAAAGCTTAAAAATGTTTCCATTTCCCACAACGACTCTGAGAGGCTTTGAAGGCCAAAATCCTTTACAATGCCAGGTTTGAAAAGATGTATTTCCCTCTGTAAACAGGAATGCCTTTGACACAGCTCTGGAAAAGAGGCTTAGCATAATAGGACAGGCTCAGATACTAATGGAATCAGTGAAGATACAAATAAGGTATGGATTAGTCTAAATGTCTAGTAAGCCTATCATTAGGAGGGCCTTATACACAACCCTGAATACAGAATGATATGGAAATTACCAGCCATTCAGCCTCCTCTTTCTTCAGCTGCTCCTCCTCCTCTTTGCGGGCGCTGAGCTGGGCCACCTGGGCATCGAGCACATTCAGCATCTCCTGAATCCGCCACGACGCTTTCTGCTTCTCCAGCTCCTCTTGGTGATCCTTAGCCAACAGTTCCTTTTCACAGATCTCCTCCAGCCTCCGCTCCTCCATCTTCTCTTCCTTTTTCAGCTCCTCCTTCAGAGCCTGCTGGGCCAGCTGGCTGTCACTGGATTCCTTCTTGTTCCTCCTCACGCACAGCGTGCGGAACTCGTCGCAGCGGTTTCTGAAAGGCAACACGAAAAGTTTTTCAAAAAAAAGTCTCAAAACAATAAGCAAGGCTGGAGATGTGTGATGGATGGAAGCTCCCAGCTCATAACTACTCAAAGGACTACAACTCAGAATACCCAGTTCTGCACTGGTCTGACACTGACTGCTTGTGAGGCCTAAGGAACCACAGGGACCCGGCTTGATGGAGATTTTGACATTAAGGAGCTGAAGAATTTACATTTGTAAAAAAAATCTCCCTCAACTTCCTCAAAAGTGGAAGTGGAGTGGCAGGCACCGATCTCTTCACTCCCATGACCAGTGACAGGACCTGAAGAAGTGGCTGGAGTTGTGTCAAGGCAGGGTTAGGTTGGATCTCAGGAAAAAGTTCTTCCCCCAGACGGTGGTTGGGCACTGACCAGGCTCCCCAGGGCAGTGGGCACAGCACAAAGGCTGCCCAGAGCTCAAGGACGGTTTGGATTATACTCTCAGGGACAGGGTGGGATTGTTGGGATGTCCTGGGCAGGGCCAGGAGTTGGACTGATAATCCTTGTGGGTCCTTTCCAGCTTGGGATATTCTATGATTCTAAATACACAATATATACATACACCATGTATGCAGTGTGTATTATATATGTAGCTGGAACATGTGTTGTGGGAGGTTTCTGTGTATATATCCTTTTTTTTTTACATATAAAACACACACACATTACGCTTATTCAAACATGTGGGTAGCTCTTTTATTCAAATGAAGACTTAGAATAGGTTTATAAGTCACCTGAAAGCTCATTCGTATTCAGAAAATACTGTGAGTATGGAAATGTAGGTTACATGGTTGAACAGGAACCACTAGAAATTTATTAATTTTTTAAGTGAAGTTTTGTGGGATAATTCAGACAAGTTGCAATAAAAGCCTGGAGAAGCTAGAAAGTCAACAAGTAATACAGTTTTCAATTTTCAATTACCCTCTGCAACTGAGTTGCATATAAAGAGGTAATTTATCTTCAGTTGAAGATTGAACTAATTGCAGATTCTGCTTTTATTTTTGCAAGCAAAGCACTATTGAGATCAACACATGCTATCAAACATTATTTAATTTGAGCAATCTGCAAGCATTTTAATTCTGTTCTACAACCGAGATATAGATTTTGATAAAGTCAGAATGTGAAACTGGCAGACAATGGTGAAGACCCACAAGTGTGAAGGGTATATAAGCTCTTAGGATGTGTGATAGACACACATGAATGCTCTGAAGTAAAAAGATATCTCACAACTTCATGCTGAATGAAACCACCTTCTACAGATTATTGCAAAGCTATTTAGGAATTCATGGCAGACATCTTAAAGATATCACTGTCTGAATCTTGAACCCCTGCATGGCAGCAGTAGTTACCTGCACAGTGTGAAATACTATTATACTATACAACATTTAGTGACAATCCTGTGTAGTAAAAATATTAAATCTTCATCAGGCAATGACCCCATGCTATTACCAATCTCCACATTAGCATATTTATTTAATTTTCGTGGAACAAAATCTGAATTAATCCATTGCCTAAGAAGCAGAGGTCCCACCACATTTTCTCCCTGTTGGCATTCACCATTTACTGCCTCACATTTCAGCTGTAACTTTCTGGGGCCACAGACATTTCTCTCTTCATCCTCTATCTGTAAAGCACCCAATGCCATGGAGCCTGTGCTGAAAGGTGAAAGGCACTATGCACAAACAATAAAAGGGAGAGCAATGCTGTGAAAGTAAAATTGCCATTTTGCTCGATATCCATGAGTTATTTCCAACCACTTCACTGCTCTTCACTGAGAAGAAACTACAGTAATCTGTCAAGTCCCCTTTTATCAACACCAGGTCTCCCTAAGAAAAAACCTGCCACATTTTGCACTTTTCTCCCCCAGTCCTAGGACACGCCACAACCTCTAACCAAATGTTGGGCTCTTCCCCTAGACCTGGGCTTTTATCCTCTAAAAACTGTTCCTTGGATGAGGAACTATCCTTAGCTCAGCTTTAGAAGAGGAGGATGAGCGAGTACCATAATGAAGGAGCAGAGGTTGGTATTGGATCCCACACTGTTCAACATCTCTGTCGGTGACGTGGACGGTGGGGTCGATGCACCCTCAGCAAGTTTGGCGATGACACCGAGCTGTGTGGTGCAGTCCCACCCCGGAGGGAAGGGATGGGGCATCCAGAGGGACCTGGACAAGATGGAACAGGGGGTGATCCCAGGTATCAACACAGGCTGGGTGGAGAGCAGCCCTGGGGAGAAGGACTTGGGGGTGTTGGTGGGGGAGAGGTTGGACATGGCCCAGCCCAGAACCCCCCATGCCCTGGGCTGATCCCACAGCGTGGGCAGCAGGGGAGGGGGGTTTCTGCCCCTCTGCCCCCTCAGGTGAGATCCCCCTGCAGAGCTGCCTCCAGCCCTGGGGAACAACAGCACAGGGACGTGGAGCTGCTGGAGAGAGTCCAGAGGAGGCCACGGAGATGCTCCGAGGGCTGGAGCCCCTCTGCTCTGGAGCCAGGCTGGGAGAGCTGGGGGGGTTCACCTGGAGAAGAGAAGGCTCCAGGGAGACCTGAGAGCCCCTTGCAGGGCCTGAAGGGGCTCCAGGAGAGCTGGAGAGGGACTGGGGACAAGGGATGGGA